>NC_051846.1:10955064-10984566 GCF_002237135.1 Teleopsis dalmanni
ACCTTAGCGCCATATACTTCTGTAATAGAGTTAAATGTATATTTGCCCAAAAAGTTAGTTTTTCCTTAAACTAACATAGAGCCGGAAACTTGATGAAGAAGAGTTCCAACAGATAATTAATCTAAATGCAGATTTTTGATAACATTAATTTGCAATCACCACAAATTAGTCTACCAAATCGAACACCTTCCTATATTCTTCTTATATTCGTACGACGTGATCAAGCCACTGATGCCGCAGAGTATTTATACGCTTAACTATGTCAATGACGCGGATTAGCTCGCACAACTCATCGTTCCATCTGATTCAGTACTCGAATTATTGTTATCGAATTAGATGTTAAAAAACCGTAAACATTCCGAACAATTTTATCTTGAAGAATTTTGAATTTGAAGAATTCATTTCGGAAAGCGAATTACAATTACCGTGAATATAGTAATGTATTAGACAACAAACACTGGACACCCGATTTTTTTTAATCCTGACTATTGACATTACAATTTAAAAGGAGCTTGGAAACTCAAATAAAGTCACTGACTTGTCGCTGACTTGACGCAAATGACGTGGAAATATTTTCGATAATCGTAGAAGTGTTGTACGACGCATCAAGGCAGCTATTTAGTAAATTTTTTAGTTGCAGAATTGTTAACACTTACCATATTTATGCCTAACATGGCTCTTTTAACCAATATAAAATATTTTTAACTTTGTCTAGTTCGAATCTTATCGAATTTAGAGTCCCTTCAAAAGCTTCATTCTAATCGAATTTCGAATCTTATCGAATTTAGAGTCCCTTTAAAAGCTTCATTCGAAATATTTAAAAACTGAGATATTAAAATATTTACTGACTAGTGTCTTGGTTTCAATGACTTTCATATACTTTCTTTTTCATAAAATAGAATAGAAAAAGATTAACTATATTCACATCTAATACATGTTTTGTTCTAATAGAGATTTTTAATAAAACGGACAGTTTTCTAAAATAAAGTGATGAAATCATATACAAGTACTTAATTGAAATTTCATTAACTAAATTTATGAATATCACAAGTGCAAAGAAAAATATGATACGTTGCAGATCTACAGAAGAGGACTAAACTATATTACAATTTATATATGTAAGGGCCCACCTGCAGCCAGTAAAAGATATAATATATTTGGATGGATCAGGAATATAACCAAACCCTTAGGGATGTTAGATGGTTTCAGTTTTATTTGAATAAGAAAATTCCACATTCTTTAACTTTTTTCATATCCTGAATACCCTAGATTTTATACCAATTTTGGCGACCCAATTTATCTAGCATATGTACAATGATCAAGTTTATTTAATAAAGTTAGCATTTGAAAACTTAGTTACTCTAATGTTTAGATTATTTGGATACCCTAATGATCAGAATAAGTCAAATACCACCGTTAGTGATGATAAAGGTGGATGTGGCTGTCAATGTCATAATGCTGTTTTTGCTGCATTTTAATTACACTACGACGTTATATGTCCATACGTTTTAGTAAGATTCGGCGTCATCACAGAACACATGTCCTAGCCAATAATGGCTGATACTTGGAGACATCATTTTATATCTCATTTAGATTTCACAATTGCTGCGATGGTCATTAAAATCGAATCCGCTTGATTTTTCTGTATGTAGAATTTCGCAGACATGGATTAGCATTATTAGAGTGATGAAAGTCCTTCTTCGTATATACGGGAAGACACCACTGGTACCCATTCGAACTGTTAATTTTTTTATGGATTGAAAAATGAAAATCTAAAAATTTTCCAAAATTCTGGATTATTTTTTTCAGTTTTAAAGCACAAAAAACAGAATTCCGTGGAGTTATAGTTAAACTGGGCTTATAAATAGTGCAATATTCAGCTATATATAGGAATATATAATGCCAAAAGCTTCTTAAAATCTGTTCTTCTTTGCAATTGTATTTTATAATCAAAACTTCATCCAGTTTGAATAATTTCGAAATATTTTAAGTCTACAAAACACATAAACCTTCCAAATAGATTTTATTCGCATGAAATGCAATTGTCATGTAACAAATAAAGTAAATAATTTCGTTCATTTAGGAAATCAAAAAATTTAATTCCTTTCAAATTAATTACATCAAAATAAATTGGTATCATATATTCAATAAATATCAGCCACTATGCCTAGGACCTTTTCCAAAACTTATCGTCGCCTACGAGACACAAACACACACACACACACACACACACACACTCACTCGCTACACATAAAAACGACAGCAGCTTCAGTAGAAATAAATAAATATGCATTTGCACACAATTCGAAATGTGCAGTTGCACACAAGGAAAGGAAAAATCTACGAGTCCGTACGCAACGATGCAATCAGACATTCAAGCAATACTGCGGCATAGAGCCTGGGCTGAAGGCACAGCAGCCCAACAACTCCCCCTGCAATAAGGACGATGGTCACTACGCTGACCATTTCGTATTCATGCAAAAATATTAGATTCGTAAATTGCATTCGTTGGAAAAGCGGGTTTCGCTTAGAATTGACATAGAAAATAGAATAGAAAATTGAGAAACGAAATGAAATGCATATTCAGGAAACATTCAAATACAAATGCAAAAAAACCGAAGCAACAACAAAAACATTAACACAGAAATGTTAGAAAAAAAAACAAAAAAAAATTTAGTCGCGCAACGTCCGCAGCAACTAGGGTTGCCATGCAGCATACAAAAAGTGCAAAGCATGCTTGAGCTTACAGTGAGGATATAACACAACAACAACTCGATGAACAACAACAACAACAACAACAATAATATGAACAACATCAACAACAATAATAGTTATAGTAACGACCAGAGTCAAGCATGGAATATAATCTAAAACGGATATTACAACTTTGCTTAGTAGTGCTAGTGCATGGCGTTGCATCTGTGTGTGTTTGTGAATTTGTATATCTGAGATGAGCAGGCACAGATATTGTCTTCGCTTTCAGAAACACCATTATGCTACAAGCACACATACGTAGGCATACGTAGGCATAAATACTGTACACGCAATCGTATGCAAAAACCCAAACGAATTGTATAAAATATAATTTTCGAATGTTTTGCCAAAAACCGCACACGCAACTAAAAATAATAACAACAACAGCAACAACAAAAACAATGCAACAACGCCATCATCAATACTCGGACCCCCCACCCAACAATTCGTCGTTCGCACATTGAAACGACGAAGCTGCTTGTTCTGTCCTACGAACTGCCATGAAACTTTGTATTGGGTTAGTGTTTGTGTGTGTGTGTGTGTGTGTTCATGCGTGAGACTCGTACTATTATGGTGCAGTGGTATGTTTGTGTGTGTGTTTATGCGTACTTTTATGTAAAATTACAAGATATGAATTGGGCAAGTTTTAGGCACGTTAGAAAATGTTTTATTCCTAGGCTTTCCAACTGCTGTTGGTAACGCAACAAAGACGGTTTAGGCAGGAGGGGTGTTGATTGTGTGCCATGATTGTGTGGGTGATTCGATTTTAGCAGGAGTGTCTACACATATTATAAAGTAGAAATTATGATTTATTTGATATTTTAGTTGTACCAAGTCCCTTAGTAGTATCCGAGTACTATGAATCGAGCCCAAGCCTTGCTACCCTAGCATTGCGAGCGGTAGCAAAAACAAAACAGTACTTGCCTGCACACACAACTGGATGCATATATCCAATGGCTAATATGATGCGTTGCAAATGTAATATGACATTATAACGTCCAAGTCCACGTCCACAAAAACAACAACAACAACAACAACAACAACAAAAACAGCAAAAAAAAAACTACAGAAATTATATATCGAATTTTTAATGGTTTTAGTGCATAGATAGTCGGTATCGAGCAGCGGTACAATTTGCCGCCCACTTGCAGTATTGCAGTGTTGCAGCGTTGCAGTGGGAGTACGGTTGCATCCTGTTTGTACGGTTTCTGGCCGCAAAAGTTTTGTGCGTAACTCATGCGAATACTTGATGCTGGCTCTGCAGTCCATGAATTCGTTTCGTATTCGTATTTATTTATTATTGTCATTGTTTTTGGTTCCAGTTATTTGCGAGCAAGGCAAAATGATTGAATTTCGCAATGGGCGCAATCTTTGCGCTTCGCTCCTACGAGCCTTGCTCCGGCTTAGTTGTTGGCATTAGGCCTTTGTTGAATAAACTTAATCACGTTCTATATTTTTTAGCTTTTGGCTAGTTTGCTTTTAATTAATTATTGAACGGATTTCTATTTACTCTACGCACAGACCTAATAAATTTTTGTGGATACTAAAAACTGAAGAAAAATTCTAGTTATATTTTAGTTACCCAAAAATATATATCAGCTGAACTATTCTTTGTAGGTAAATCAAATTTGCTTAACAATTTTTATTTCATTTCAAGGCAAAGATACAAGTAGCATTTGTATTATAGATTTCATTATCCAATTAAACTGCAGAGGTATAATTAGATGAATACATATATAGATCGATTTTGAAAGGGTTGGGAATTATGTCACCACGTCACTGCATCCTTGTATAGTGACAACCCACTTGAATTCCATAGGCGAGTAGCAGTTAAAGATGCCATTATGTCACTTGAAGAAATATTACTTATTTCCGTTATATTATAAGTGGATAGATAGTTGAGAAGTATTGAAGTTTGAGTCTGGGAAGACTATCACAGTGATACAGAATGTGTTCTGTTTCCTCTTCTTCGTGGCAAAGTTTGCAGCAATCCTCCTATGTATTACCTAGATTCGATAGATGCTTTTAGCCTCCGCAATCTCCAATGAGAAACCCTGTGACAAGTCGGATGACTTTTCTATTTAGCATTCGTAGCTCCCTAGATGATAAGATGAATATTGTCGACTATAACACGATCATAATGAATGTAGGATCATTCCCGGGATCACCAATGAAGTTACAATGATGCAAAGCTGTCTTTAGCATTTATACTGCAACTTTTAATATTCAATTAAGTTGCCAAAATAAAGGTAAGGCAAGTAATGCCAACTGTAAGAGCATCATAAGCAAAGGAGGTTCTTTTCCAATTGTGGCTTACATAGCGATTCTGCAATATATCGCAGAACATTTTTGTCTGTATGGATACACCTTCCATCTTAAGATCATCATATCATTCATTCTATTCACAAAACCATTGTCGTCGTTTTGAATACCAAGCTTTTATTAAAGTTAAGATTATTGTCTGAGCGTTGAATTTTTTCAGAACTCAGTTTCCCAAAGTTGGCAGTGAAGTCATAGCATTCCATTTGACAATTGACTAGCATTTATCAGTTGAAGAATTATCTGCATTATCTAAGGGGCATACAAAAGGTTTAGCATCTAAGATGGCAAATAATGTTCTTTAATTTTTACCTTACTGTTGATTTTTCGATATAGTCTCATATTAACTCGATATTTTTTCGCCAACTCTTCCAAAATTTATTTAGTATATCCTTATGGACCATCAAAGTCTTCTAAATACGTATCTCTAGAAATGAAGTGAAGTTTCATCTTTCGATTCACACTTTCAACTTATGCAAAATAAAATAGTGACAAGTACCAGGATCTGAATGATTTCAGTGTTTTAGTTATTATCACTATTGAAGTGTGATTTGGTTCATTGAGTTGTTAAAACAAAATTTCCTTTGCAAATGATAAAATATTTTAAAAATTATGAAATGCTTTTACTCCTTAATATTGCATAAAAGTAGTTGAAGCAATTTTTTTGTCCTTGCCATACTAATCACAAATTTTATTAATTTCCCATTACTTTTCCAACGGGTGTTGATAATTTCTTGGAATTCGATCTTCGAACAAGATCCACTTCTTTTGTTTCACGGTAAGCGATATATATTAATTTTCTTTTCTGCCTCAGAAATTTTGTAAAATAGCTCCCACATTCAGAGTATAGCCAAGTATTTATTCATTGAGAGAAACATCTTTATCAATAGGTTTTACTCTTTCATAATGGATATCGGTTAGAATTTTGTGCTACTATAGGGTTAGTAACATAGACAATTGGAGTTAGAGCTCTCTCTCGAGAGACAAAACTTACTCTCTAGATCGCTTATCCTACCTACAAAAAGTACAATAGTGAATTACAACAACAAAATTATTGATTAGTGAAATTTTTGCCTGACCAAACAGCTGTTTCGAGTCTTGACAAATACCCATCATCAGCGGTCTTGGAATTATTTCTTATATATAATTATTTCTGAATAATGTTTGAAAACTTCAAGTACCAAGGGTTTATGTTAAGTTGTACTCTGCCAAATTTGAAGCTCCAAGTCAGTGTTAAGAGGCAACTAATGCATTGGCTACGTCTCTATTAAAACAATAGTTTCTATAAAGAAACATGGTTTTTTTTATATTAATTGACTTGCAAAATCGAATTTGGGGAGTACAAAAGTTCACATGAGAATTTTAAATATTTTAATCCTTAAGCTTTCTTTCATCATACAAAGTGCAGTGTGCTCAATATTAATCGTTATTTACTATTTAAATATAAGGATATTTTAGATTAAAATCATACTATCTGATAATGTTTTCAGACTAACATAGAAGATACACACTCACAGTATATGTTGGGGATATGTATGGAACCATAATTAACTAAATTGTTTTACTTAACAATGTGCTTGTAATTTGCCTCACAATATTACTTCTGCTTTGTTTAAGGACACAAGGAACATTGTGTTGAGCCTTTCGAGCCTTTTGAGTCTTTGGTAAACTGGTTGTGATAAATTCTTATGTTTGAACATTAGGATTTAACAACTTGTATAAAACTGGGCCAGAAATGCTGTGGGCACAGACACCGATCCATACATCTCTTATGGCCGTAGTTGATGAGGCAATATTTATGTTGGAAAAGAAAATCAGCAAATCTTTTGATTACCATAAATGCAGATTTGTAGATTTGTATATTTTCCATTGCTCAACGGCTGCAGGTATTCAAATCCATACGCACTCACTCGCATGTAATCATAAAATTTCTAATATTTAGTTTTTCCGTTGACGATTGTCAACAAACTGAGAGAGGCACAAACCATTGTATCTGCCGGTATCTGCTAAACATGCAACATAACCAGTGGCAACTGTAACTGAAATGGGACTGCAGTTGCTCCTTATAATTGCATCCACATTGCAATGTTACGTTTCTGTTGCTAGTAGACGCTGATGCCAGTGAGCAACATTTTTTGTTATGTTTCACAAAATGCCACCCAATGGCCGGTGCAGCAGTGGCCGGACTAGAGCGTGGTGACTTGGTGGCGTGGAGGCATTGTTGCTTGCAGGAGCCGCATTTATTGTTATCATTCTATGAATTGAATGTTAGGCCATGATAATTCGAATGGTCATTATTTATATTCTTTGAAAGTGTTTTTGTGTATTCAAAAATTCTATTAAGGAAGTTCAAGTACAAAACTTTTGTGTTTTTCATACATTTTAAATTAGTTGAACGGTTCGTTGTCCCGTTGATGTTGCTGCCTATTGTCAGTTGCTGTAGTTTTGTATTATTGCACAAGTTGCAACATATAACATATAGTATGCGATAGACTCGTACAATGCACAGAGATGGATACATGTAGGCAAGTATCTAACTGAATCTGTATATCGGCACATATTTATATGAATTTTAAGTTAGTTTGGGCGGTGCAGTGTGTGGTGCGGTGCAGTGCGGACTAGTGATGCGTTGCTAGTGATGCAACTCTTATTTGTTTTCATAGTTTTTGCGTAGTTGCTGGATGTGCTCATATCAGCGTTATTGTTGCATTTCTAATGTGATTTTTAGTATTGTTCTGTGCCCAGTGTGTGCAGTGCTCTGTGCAATGCGCTACATCCGAGTATGCCATCTTTTTGGGGCGAACTATTCAGTGTCCTGTGTTGGTACTTTTTTCGCTGGATACAATATTTCAGAAACCCAACCACCACCACCTCCAAGTTTCACTCGATGCTCCAGCTCATTTTAATTGTTTGCTTGATGCTCGATCAAAAATGACAAATGCATTTCTATATAATTGCACATATAACATAATGTATAGTATCTGTGCGATTTCATGAATTTGAGGGACGCACAAGTATGCAAAATGTTAATTTGAATTTGTGAGAATGTCATTAACGCATACACACACACACACACACACACACACGCATACGCACTTATGCATTGTGTTCATGTATTTATGTTCGATATTTCGAGCTTTGAAATGTTTTGTTAATGCAAAAACACAATGCAATTTGTTGTTAGTTATTTGTTGTTGATTTAGATTTGGATTTCGCATTTCATAGAAAAATGTTTATTTTGATACTTTTTCAAATCGCATTGAATCATGCCATCAGCTTAATGATCATCAATCTCATATGAGAACTACATTATTGATGACGCGGCTCGACTCTGGCTTTTGTTTTGCACTTCGAAACTTCATTTTTCACAGAATCGCAAACGGTAAGTGTAGTTTGCTTAAAAATTCGTCGCTGCTTCAAAATCCGCCTCCAAATCACGGTATACATCCACACTAATAGCCTAGAGGAACTACAATTTTTTCCGTTGAAAACTAAAATCAGCAAAATTGCTAAAATTATTTCGGATATATGCAAGTATTCCTTAATATTTTATTAAAATTTTTTTCTCATATTTTAGAGGAAACAGCATTAGATAGAATTCCGAGAATATTCATAAGTTTGGCAAAAACAAACCTTGTCTCATTTATCATTTCTGATGAAACCGGAAAAAAAAATTTATAGTTGACCAGCATTACGCTATCCATATTCTACACACTACACGACATAATATATCGACGATACATTATAACATAATACTGATCGTTGCAGTTAGGTACATCAAAAGAATAATCATACAAATAAACCTAAATTTACTATTGCTTGAAAAAAAATTCAAGCCCAATCGGAAATATATATTATATATTATATATCAATTCGATTATCGAAAAGCTTTAGCACTCAATTTGTTAACGTCCGCACTTGTTTAGCGCATAAAGCTTAAACAAAAGATTCTGGAATTGACCTGAATGATTCATATAAAAAATAACTGAACTAATCTATAATCTAGTCAGAAAAACGTTAATTCAAGCAAAATATTTAAACCCTACTGGCACAATATTTTATAAAAGTGCGACGCTGATTACGTATGCCGACATATATTGATATTATTGGCCTGAAAACCCGTGCCGTCAGTGCGTCAGTTTGCAACTTAGAAAAAGAATCGAAGCAAATTGGGTCTATAAGTTTCTCATCGTGCCTGCCTCGCTATATAGTACAGAAGCTTGGACAATTAGCAACAGTGCTGACAAAGCGTTAGAAACATGCGGGTGAATAATGCTTCGTAACATATATGGCCCCTTAAACGTTGGCAACGAGTCTCGAATTAGATGAAGTGATGAGCTGTACAAGCTATATCGCTTCGCTGACTTAATGTGGGAATGGAAAAAATTTCTCCAGCTAGAAATGTGTTGGATATGACACCAGCTGGTGGAAAAAGCGGTAGAGGACATTTGTATCTTCAGTAGAGGGATCAACGATACAAAAGTGCTTGGCGAAAATTACTGGAGGTTAATAAGAACGACTCACGATTGTAATGTTCAACTAAGTAACTACAATAATAAGTAAGTAAGTATTACTAAGGAATTAAGTAATACTAGATTATATTAGAACAAAGGTATTGAGAAAAAGTATTAAGATTATTACCGTAATATTCTATAGAAAACGAGATTAACTTTTATGTGATATGTTCTTTTTCTGCATTCTTTTCCATAATACTGTTTCATTCTTTCACTATTTATAGTTTTGTCTGTTTCATAATTTGTTTTTCTCTTTCTCTCTCTCTTTCTCTATTTCTCTCTTTCTTTCTCTATTTCTCTCTTTCTCTCTCTTTCTGTTTCTCTTTCTGTCTCTCTATTTCTATCTTTCTCTCTTTCTCTCTCACTTTTTCTCTCTCTTTTTCTCCCTTTCTCTCTCTCTTTCTTTCTTTCTCACTCTTTCTCTTTCTCTCACCTATATGACCTATATTGAAACTTACTTTCCGTTGTGAAAAGTCCATATTATTCCTAGATTTACTTTCAAGCACATTGCCCGGCATGTGGTGTCACTCACATGTGGTTCGAAAATTTTAATTTAATAATTTTTTATTATTTTTATTATTTGTTTAGTTTTAGTTTCATTCTTTAGATAGTTTTTTTTTTGTTATTTTTATAGTTGTTAACACTGTTGTTGTTTTCTTTAATATTTCTTTAATATTTTATTGTATTTATTGAATGCCGTGCTGTAACGCATAAATTTTCTTTTGATCTTCATTTCTCTAAACAAATCAAACAATTTTCCAAACATTTTACAACAACAACAACAACAACAAAGAAAACTTTAGCAACATCAAAATCAACAGTTTCAACACTTTTTCTTCTTCTTCTTATTCTTATAGTCAGTGTTATTATTCTTATTGCTATGTTCCATTACCATTGCTGCCGTTGTTGTTGTTTTTGTTGTTGCGATGTTTGTTGTTGTTGCGATGTTTATTTGTTTGTTTGCATTTTGTGACTGCAACATGTCGGTCGGGTGTGTTGTCGCTCCTCACTTTTGCCTTTCAAGCGGCGAAATTAAGACACATGAAAAATATAATTTTCTTAACTTAAAGTAAATTAAAAAAAAAAAAATATATAAAAGAACATAACAATAACAACAACAAAATGAATATAAGTAAAGAAATTAAAAATGTGAACAGAAATTTTATAATTAAAAGAAATGCAATGGCAATGCAGAACTCACAGAATTATTTTTTCTATTTTCATTTTTGTTATTAAATGCGGAGTTTGTTGGAAGTGAGGCAATTTAAATAAAAAGAATTGTAGATTTATAAAGAAATGTATATGTGTGTGTGTGTTTATATACATATATAGAATAAATAGAAAATTGTTTTATATTCTTGGCGGTGCTGATAAAAGATTTTTCTTTTAAAAAATGTTTATATTTTAAGATTTATATTTGCTTTGTTTTGTGAAATTTAAATAAACAGTAAAATAAAAATTAATTTTTTATTTATTTCCACTATTTATACATAGAACTGGATATGTTCTATATATAAATTAAATGAAGTTATTGTTAAGCCACAAAATTTGAGTTAAAGACTATTCACACGGCAAAAGCTAAGCGTAATTTCGAGATTTAAATTAAGTTATTCTTCATACTTTACATATTGGCCAATTTTATCTCTAATCAACAGTTTAAAAAGACAAGAGAAAATAATAAGTAAATGTTAGTTGTCATTAATACAAAATGATATGAGTCTATATCAAGCGAATCAAAAATCTTAAAAGTCTGAAGTAATCGCAAAGAAATACAAAGAAGAAAAACATATATCAGTTTCTAAAATTTATTTTCTTTAATCATCTTGAAAGTTATCATCCGATAACCATTTGAAGTAGATTAAATAGTGCCTTTTTATTAGGCTATTGAGCTAGTAATAGAAGAAAACAACTCTCCCATGTTTCACTTAGGCTAGGTTACATGGTGTAATGGTGGCGTTGTGCCCAAAGCCTAGTTGAGCTCAACTAGTGTCCCATTGCGATACCGTTAGTTGTAGTAACATTCCAGAAATATTTTTGCCAAAATTGGTATGTTGTCTCTTTTTATAGTGTTGAACGGCACTTGGTCGTCGAACTCGACAAGTGGCTTCGAATTGTAAAACCAGCCATACAATATTATATCATTCAAATATTATTTTTAGACTTATAATAATGTGTACTTTTGAGGTGATCTTCAATCATTTGTAAAGACTTAACAGGGAAAAGTACTTAATAGGGGAATATATTAAATAATATATTGAAATATAATATAATTGTTTCATAAACCCTTACTTCCGGAACCACAAAATGGATAATCTAGTCCATAACCGTTTTGATTTTTTGCTCTGATTTCGATTGCGCAGTTTATATTTACTTTATCCTATACTTCACTTTAAGTTTGTTTAAATAATTTATTTATTTTTAATTTACATCCAAGCAGAAACGACATTCTGTCTCTTCAGTCAGATCCATCTGGTTAAGATAATAACCCACCAGATAACATTCCAAAAACCTTAACATTAACACTAATTCACAAAAATAGAAAATAAGACGGATACTGGATTTCAGCACACTGAACAACACCGACCATAATTGTTATTTTGCGTTGAGAACATTCTAATTTCGGTCGATGATAGCAACACCCGACACAGAAGTTTAGGGCAAATCAAAGTCAGTCACAGAGAATGCGGCTAGAGGTCTGATCTGCTTAAAAGCAAAGACGACATTTTATTTCTTCAGAGAAACACCTGCCTCCCCTTCTGTTAGGATGACAACGCAAGGGATCTGTCCGATAACCTACCAACAAACTTAGTTCCGTTCTACTGCGAAGAAATGCGCTACTGTTGTTAAACGGAAGCACCAGATCTTTAGGTTTGTAATTACCTTTAATAAGAGGACTGCTATATTAGTATTAATAAGAATTTCATAACGAGTCTGAGCTTTGTGCTAATTAACAATTAAATATTAATATTAAAATTCTGGGACTTATTATAAATTATAATATAATACCACATAAAATATTAAAATATTATATATTTGGAGGACTTACTTTACTCATGAACCACTTCCTATAAACCATCTAGTTTGGATTGTATTGTTTGAATTATATATTAATTAATCAAATATCATTATTATCATTAAAGTCATGTAAGGCACATAGACTTTGTGCTTGTTATAATATGTTTTGAGGATGTATATATATCTTTTTTATATATTGACCATAACGAGTAAAAGTAGTGGTTGGTGAAGTAGAATTGTTCCAATTGCCAAAAATTCTTGTTTTTACTTGATTTCATTAAAAGTGATTGCGTTTATAAGAATAATTTAATTACTTATTATCAATAGAAATCAATTATTGACAATAAACTCTTTTTATTCTACTTACATCTTTAGTAGTTTTGCTCAATAAACATTTGTGGTCCGAAGCCTTTATTGCTAAGCCTTTATGAGGGACGGCTTATTTGCTATTATATTAGAAACTCTAGAATGTTATTTTATTTATTTAAATTTTTTTCGTGGAACTATAAAATTTAAAAATTCGGTAAATAAGAACGGTTCGCGTATTAAATAATTTTTTTTTTTCAATATTTTGTTTTTGACAAAAATCATTTATAATAATTTTAATAATTTATTGACAGCGGATATTCCTAAAAAATTTAAATTATAAACAATTTTTGCCACGGCACCAAAAGTTGCTTTTGCTAATATAAACAATTATGCTTTTTATGTGTTGAATATTTGATTTCATTCCTGAAAAGTAAACATTTGACAGATTTTGTTTATTTAAACATTTAATTAATTTGTTTCCATTTAACCGAAATGGAGCCAAGTCCAATCATGAATTTTAGTCGGAACATATTTTATATTTTTTTCTGCATTACCAACTTAACTAGCGCTGCTTAATCTCTCGGATACATGGCCACAAACCATATTGAATATTTTGCTTTTTATTTTTATTTTCAGATTATTTGGATTTATTTTTTTGGTTTTAATAATTATCAATAAAATATACAACAAAATTGCCACACAATCTGCAAATGTTGCATACTACGTTTAAAGACTGACTTCATATTTTTTTATATTAAAAACAACAACAACAACAAAATGAGAAAAATAATAAAAGAAGAAAAAAAAGAAGAAAATAATTAATGAAAAGGCAAATAAGAAGACAAAATCCACACGAAGTTGAATGCCTTTTTCCTCTAAACACCAAATTAAGGCTAAGAAAATTGAAATAAATTCAAAGGAAACAAAAGCTCCAACAACAACAGTAACAGCAACAATAACAGCAGCAGCAACAAACAGACGTAATAACAAAGAAATGTAAAGAAAATAAACTAACGAAACTATAAAAATTATAGTTAATGTATAAATTTAATGGCGACTCGTTTATTAAAAATTTTATTTGATTGTTTTGTTTTATTTTTGTTTTTGCTGTTTGCCTTTTTTATTTGTATTTGTTTTGGTTTTGTTTTTGTTTTTGGTTATGCAGCTTTTCGCGCAACAATGTTATATATGAAGAAGTCTCGAAAGGAAAAAAATCCGCTCTTACTGTTTACTGCTTTTGCTCCATTAAAGCTGGCAGTGCTGGTCAAGTGCCGGCAGGGAAGCTTAAACGAAGCTAAAACACATTGCAGAACAGTTGTCCCCCTACGTCTTAAGGAATGCTTGTTTGGTATTTTAGCGGTAAGAAGCGGCAGAAGTGGCAGAAGGAATGAATTTGATAGCAACGCAATCGAGACTGCTTTGCCAGCTGTAAATGTACATCAGTACATTGTCTACTTTCGATATTGCAGTGTTTAGTGTCTGTTCTTGTTGTTGTGGCCGTTGCTTTGCTGTTGTTAAAGCAATTTAAGCTGTTTTTGTTGTTATTAATAGTATTATTACTGTTGTTGTTATTATTGTTGTTGCCATTGCTATTGCCTGTGATGAGTTAAGATTATGAGGTCATTATTGAATTTATTGAAATAATTTTTTACGCCTTAGGACAGCAATATGTTGAACGCGCTGTGGTATGGCATAGCATTGGTGGTATAAAGGAGCATTTACTGTTTTACTGTTTTACTGCTTGTTCTTATTGCTGTTGGTGGTATGCGTGTATGCATATACACTGTACAGTGTTCAGTCCTAATATGCGAAGATGCAAGGAGATTTTGGTTTTTGTGTTCAGTTCACATTTCATGCTCGCTGTACGAGTATTTTAGCTCATTTTATGGCGCATTCAGGCAGCTTAGCAAAAACTTTATTCTTTATACATTGTAAGTAATCCAGTGTGCTTTACATTTTAAATTCACATTTTTATTATATTATAAAAATGTGTTTTATATTTTATATAAAAAGGCATGAAGAAGAATTTTATGCAATAAAATTAAGTTTAAATGTGCATGTTAAGCAACTATTTTGCCAATATAGTCGTTAGCAGTTACTATATTTCATTGAACTACGCGATACGAGACTCTATAATTACATTAGCAACTTGCATAGAGAACCGCGGTAGATAAGTCTAATTTATTACTTCTCCATTTTAAGTAGACATTTTTACAAAGCAAATGAAATTGATCGCCGGTAGTTACTACAACTCCCAATGCATATGGAAAGAGATTAAAATGTAAGAAATTCTTGACATCAATTACTGAAGTAAATCACTTAGATTTAGAGTTCTTAAAGACTAAAATTTGTCAAAATCTTAATTTAAATACAAAATAAAGAAATCATAGAAGGAAAAATATAAGATATCAGAAAACAATTACTACTTTATAGAGTTTAAAATATACAAATCTTAACTAAAAATAATATACTATATACTTATCGAATTTGATGTTACTGACATACATATTAACCCAAAGACGCAATCATATGATACCACTGAATGAACTGATTACGATCAAAAAAAAACAAATATTGGGTACAGAATATCCTGATAATAAAATTTTATGTTTTACACAAAGGCAAGACCGAAGAAAATGTATTAACCACTAAAAAACTTGGAAAAAAATGTCTATATTTTATGCAAAATAGGACGACTGAAAAAAAACGTATTAACTATAAAAAACTTGAGAATGAGTTCTATATTTTATGCAAACGTACGACCGAAGAAACCATATTAACTATAGAACGATTTGAGTTCTACTAAGTTCTACGTTTTTCTTCAAATATACAAATTGGAGCTTATAATAGAACATCCTTCGACTTCCATGACAATAGGCTAAGTGTCCATGGTCCTTTGTTTGGACATGCTTACCTACTTAAATAGTCATAACAATCTGTTACCAGATTTCGGACAGATGATAGATGGATGAATTAAATAATTTTAGCTATTAGTATTTCTTGCATTGTGTCAACTACCTATAAACTATATACACTTCTTATCATGTCAGCTTAACTCTCAACCTTATCTCTAGAGAATAGTGAAATAGGTTAATGTGCAAGTCGAAATCGAAACATATGTTTACGAAAACATTCATACCTGTTCAAAAATAAAGCAATTAAAACTCTACTCTTAACTGCTACATATTTTTGTATTTAGTGTCAGTAAAAACCTTCACAATGATTTTTGGCACTGATCACACCGATTTTAACATATATAAAAATCTAATAGGAATAACTATATGCAAATAAAAGTTCTGCATTTGGATACGCAAATTTACCAAGTATGAGGTAAGTGACATTACTTACTGTTTATATTATAAATATATGTTCTATCATGTTCAGCCAATCGGATTTCGAATAAGCATAATTTAATAATCTCTGCCAGACAGGTGAGGGAACGAAGGCTATAGAAAAAGTAACTGATGGATGCTCCCTCATCCACTACACTGTAATTTATATGCAGTTCATTTGTTGGACTGGCTGGGAATCACACTATTCTAAACCATTTGTTCTTCTAAATGAAAATAAGGATATCCAATAAGCATAACTTCACTATCTCTAGACATCGTATGGATAACTAAGCACTAAGGTGAACTTCATGTTATTTGAGGTGAGCTATGTTATTCGCTTTTTCTATCTTTATAAAACCATTCGTTCTTTTCGAAACATCTAAAACCTTCTAAACATCGTATAGATTTTCCAGACAGCAAAGTCACTTCGGCTATAGTCATGAACATAAGTATAGAAAGTAATTGATGAATTTTTCCTACCTCACATCACAACAATTTGTTGCTTTAGTAGAAAGTTATTGTTCTAAGACTGAAGTGAACTACTTTATTTCCTGTTTCTATCTTTATTAAACCATTTTGTTTTTAATTAACGCTAATCAAATCCAAAAGCGTTTACTATATCTAAGGTATCGATATCCTAGAGAATGAAGCTGCTTCGTCTGTAGTCATAGACATAGTTATAAAAAGTACAATAATTAATGGATTGCTCCTCTTCACATAGTTCGCATGTTAGATTGATAAAAAATAACTGTTTAAGGACTGAGACAAACAACATTAACCATGTTTTTATCTTTATTAAACCATTCGGCTTTCCAAATAAAGCTAAAGATATTCTATAAACCTCTGAGGTGTCGATTTCCTGCTTTAGCTGTAGCCGAAGCTGCTTTAGCTATCAGTGTTATAGCTTAAACTATAGTCATTGACAAAACTATTGAAGGAAATTGTTGGACTCCACTTGTTGGACTGACAGAATGACTGTTCTATAACCAGTGCAGTTTTAACACAAAGCATGACTATAGATTTTTAGGTGTACATATTGGTGTATAGAATCTAAACTGAGTCTAATCTTTTTAAAAACGTTTGCTATAATCAAGCATTTATTACGTCGAATTTAAGTTTTTGGCGCCTTTTATCTAAAATCAATCAAATCCGCAAATGTCAATTTATTACAGAAAATTAATCCGTGTAATACCTCTTAATTGGGTTAATGTTACACAAATTAGCACATTTAATGGGCTTAAGAACACGATAATCACTGTGACGAATCACTCCATTGTTATTTGTGAGCTATCAAGTATTTCTTGTATTTTCTGTGTCGAAGCTATAAAATATTTTATCAAAATAAATTATAATCTAACAGTGAAGTTGTACAATTCATTTATTTTTTGATAAATATTTGCCTTATCATATCAAATTTAAACAATTTGTAATTAAAATAGCGCGTACTTCCTTCGCATGGCCCGCGTTTCCCTTCCACAACAACGGTCGCGGCTATGTAATATCGCACCCGCCCACCGTGTGGCAGCGCCAAGATTGTCATATATTGTACAATTTATATTAAACAAAAAACATGTTTATTTTAGAGCAATAAAATGACTAATTATTATCAAAAATTGAAATTCTGCTTATCTAGAAGAAAAATAAAATATAACTGCAGATATATTAGTAACAATTTTTGGGAACTTCAAGAGTGCTAAGTGAAAATAGAATTTATGTATGAAATACAAACGCATGCAGACATACATACCTTCATAAGTGTATGTATGTATAAAAATCTAAATTGAAAGAAATATTTCAAGTGGTTTCGTAGTCATAGTCATAGTCGTGGTCGTGGACGTGGTCGTATATTTTACTTTATTATATATATATATTGTATATGCAACGGCAGCGGCACCAGCAGCGGCAACGGCGATGGCAACAACAATTATAAATTCCAATTAGTTGTTGTAGTTAAAAAATTCGATTTTGAAATATTCTTAATAATTAATTGCCTATTTTGTACTTGTACTTCGAGTGTTTACTTATTGTTGAAATTATTAATAATTTCATTTAAAGTCATGAGAGATATACCGCAAATGCTCATCTGATACTGCCGATAGGTGCGCAGATAGAGCGCTCTTATTGCTATGGAAAGTTAGAGCTTGAGCTGCTAAGGTGAGGGTACAGGGAGAGGAACTTACAAATATCAAATTGTCAGACTGCTACCATTACTCGTCCGCTCTTATCTATAAATTGTAATGCAACTCATCAAAGAGTGAAATGCCGACTAAAGAAGCTTTAATTTAACAAAGACACAATAGATAAAATTTACTGCTACTAAAGACTTAGTTTTCTAATTTTTATCGTTTTTTTATTGTTATACTAAATTAAGTATTTACTGTGCTATCCATAAGAGACAATAGTTATCTAAGAATGATTTTAATTTTTGGAAAGATTTAATAAATTTTCCTTAAAGTCTGAGAAGTATGCAAAATACTTAGAGTATCAAATAAAATTCTTTTATTGATACTATTTTGAGCAATAGTAGGTTTAGTGATTAAACTGATTAAATACTAATGATAGTGATCAAATGCCTAATAACTGTCTAATCTTGTTTTCATAGTGTAAAAATTTGACAATCTCGAAACAGCCCAATTGTAAACTATGGGACACTTCAAAAGACAATCTCCAAACAGATCAGGCATATAATGAGGATAAATACTAAATCTTTCCATCTTTTAAATATATAGCCTTAATGTAGTAACTGAGGTTTGACAGTCGGAGAAGCGTAGAAGTTATTAAAGAATAATAAAGCAGCACTGCGAGTTTTCGAGAGATATTTTATTCTCTACGAATTGGCGACAACTACAGCATCTGAATGAACCACGAGCTGTAGGAGCTTTATCATGACATTGATATAATTCAGCGAATTAACATCCAGCGGACTCTTTGGCTGGATTATGTCGAGACAATTTATAAAGATACTTCAGCAAAAAAGGTATTTGAAGAGATAATTGAAGTAAGAAGGTATAGAGGTCGACCATGTCTTCGGTGAAATTATCAAGTAGAGGGACGGAGACATGCTGCACAGGCCAAAATCTGATAACGGGTTCTTATGGCCAAATAAAAAGGAAAAAACATGTCTAAAAGCTATTAGTATATATGTTATATAGTATTTAAGTTAAACTAAACTTTGTTGAATGTAAATATATGTGTTATGTTGAACTGAACTCAAATAGTATCCGTCCTAACCTAATAATACTTTACCGCCTACATAAAACGATTGAAACTCTGGAAATTTGTGTGAAATTAGAACTTTTGGGTATAATATATCATTACATTTGTTATTAAAAATAATATAATATATCATTACATTTGATGTATATATATTAAAAATTTAATATATACCATTGTCAGTCCTATGACTGTACGGAACTCACTATACATTCTATGTATCTTTGTTCAACTGTGTGAGATCTAGCCTCAAATAATATATGTCTCTATATGACCTGTCATTGTATAGGAACGGATCCTCAATATAATATAAAAAAAATGAAATATTGAATACGAAATTTTTTTTTCTAATATCTTGAAAATGGACTTTGGAGACTTGCTCGATGAATAAAACAATAGAGTTAAAGAGTTGCGGGTAACATTGTTTCTTATAATATTAGTAGCGTAACTATGTTTTCGATTATGGAGGCAATCGGTACCATCAACTGGCTACATCAAGCCACTGATCGGTCTGACTAGGGAAGGCTATTAAGCGAAGAAAAAAGCTACTTATATCTGTAATGGTCAACTAAGTAAGTAAAAGACTACATGTGTATACCTCCATTCATCCATTTTCTTTCTCTTCTCTTCCCTTTTTTTCATTTCTTCTTTTCCTTTCTCCATATTTTTTTCCGACAAGTTAGAAGTTCAGCAGAGTTCTTATCGGACGTAACTGTCTACGTCAGCAGGTTAGTGTCTGTTTCAGATCCAAATATTGAAAATTTTGTCTTTTCTAAACTCTTGTTGAACTACACAAATTGATTAAGTATAACATCACATTGGCATTGACTTCGATAATTTTTTTTGAATAAAAAGTAACTTTATTTATCCGCTTTTATCTTCTTTCACGTAATGTCAATATGCTATAAGACTAAAGACTCTACAGGCAACAATACGATGCTTACATATATATTCGTCAAGATTTTGTAAAATTAATTTCAATCATCTAAAACAGGAGAGCCGATCTTTCATCACTTTACCACTAAGTACAGAATCAATATCCTCATCTTAGCTCACATAAACTCATCTGATCACATACATTGCATAAAAATAACTATGCTAACTTGATTAATAAAATGTTGTAGCTTTCAATCTTTATTTAATAATCATATTATCCCCTAAGAAAACTAATTTCGTAAATATGTATCATCTATTTTATTTCGGTATGTCGTCTGAGAAATATTTTACCTAGCGAGCTTTAAGATTCATGCGTCTCATGTGAATATTTACAACTCATGTGCTATTCGGTGACTATACACCATGCGATGAATACGATGAAGTCCAACGCAGATTGTAATTATTTGTTTTTATAATTGAAAAATCAAAACCTAAAACCTCAAGACAACATCATTGAAAAGAAATAATCAAATTTGTATATAAAATAATAAACAAAACCCTTTTTGGCTGTCTGTTGGACGGCACATTGTATAATTTGCTATGCAAAAGTCGTAAGAAATTAAAAACGGGAAATTATTAAATAAATTAATATAAACACTTTACTAGCATTAAGAAGTTGCCAGCAACATTGTTGCTTAACTGCTCTGCTTAACATAATCACGACAAGATCACGTTTAGATCACAAAAGTGTATTCTCGTTTCTTGATTTTGGCGAGGCTTGAGCTGCGAGCACCACCGCTTACTGACGATTGAGGTTCTTCCATAAGGAACTCTTACAAATTTCTTGTTCTTTCATTTAAGAAGCTATAAATAATTTTGGTCTATCGAATTTATGTCAAATTTAATGCAGATATTATAAATTTTTAAATATAAAATGCATTTTACGTGAGCTGTCAATCAATTAATAGAAAAGGCATTTATACAATTCAATTTAAAGGTGACCATTCGTCGATGTTCAGCAGATGAAGTTGTGTTTATATTATAACTAAATAATAACTTAAATACAATTATTTGATTATTAAACAATAAATATTTAATTTATCCAAAAGAGTCTATACGTACTGAAATCCCAAATATCTCCAATATATGTCTTGGATACTTGTATTCGCTGTATTGAGATATTTTATAAGCGAACAGCTTACTTTGGGTAAGCATATTTTGCTTGTAAAATAAGATAGAAATCAACAAAAATATAGTAATTCTCATATCACATATTTGTTGGATACTTCACTTACGGAACAAAATAACCTGTAAACTGTAAAGTAATAGTCCACAATCATTGATCGATTAATAATTAAGAACCATAAAGTATCTTTTATAAACATCATTAAAGCATATACATTTAAAATCTTTGTTCTAACAATAGATGATAATTTATTCTCATAGTTCTAAATCATCTATTATTTTTATTACCTATTATTAAAATCTAAGTTCTAACAATGGGCGATAGTTCATTATCATCCATTATTTTGATTACTAGTTAAGGTTCAAGATTCGCAACAGTAGTTATGTTATTTTTCTTATATTATATCTAATAGCTTTGAGATTTTGCGATTCCAGTGCGACTTCTGCAACCCTAATAGTAGTGATAGAGTGCAGATAGGCTATAAAGAAAATATTACAAAGTTCGTGCGTGCTACAAAGAAACAATACGACTTGACTTATTTAAGTAGTTCGCATTTTACTAACATGAGTCGTCCCTGTCCGCAACCAACATCCTCCAGCAGCTAACCCAAACAGTGACTCATTGCCTCCAATTGGTAGTACCGAGTACATTCATATCCTTAGTCACCTGGTCATTTCACCGAAGATACCACGTTTTTCACTAGCGACTACCGAATCAAGCACATTTACTTACTTACTTCGCATTTACAGACTTAAGTCGTCCTTAGCAGCGTCGCTGTCGCCACTTGATAGTACCGGTTGCATTCATATTGTTAGTCACCTGTTTCATCCACCGAATATGCCGACATCCACTAGAGCGTTCTTCACAATCGGGTACCGAATCAAACACATTACTTGTCGGAGCACTTTTTTTCAGTAGGACAACATGACCAAGCAAATTCTCTGAATTCTTGTGCGCTTAAGTGTGTCAATGAAACTATACAACATGTACAGTTCAGCGTTTCATCTAATTTGATGCTTGTTAGAATACCTTAAGGATCATAGATGTCCTAAAGCGTTTTCACCGCAAGTGTTAAAAAAACTTTTTCTCCTCTATTTGGTCACCTTAAAAATATTCCAAAGCAAGTATCATTGTCCATTTAGAGTTGCAGACACATTGTACTGCAAATGTTGTACATTCTCCGCGACACCATACAAAGTCATGCGTAAGGCAAAAGACAAGAAACTATTTAAGTAATGCATTTCCTAATGTCAATAAAAATGTAATCGCAGACCGCAGACCGCAGACGGACTACTGACGACTTAGAACCCATCGAAGAAGACCAATTTGTAGCTTATCGACATAAACAAGAATAGCAAGAAAGAGGAGAAGAAGAAAACATATGCAAACATACCACGCACTTACGCACCAAACGCACCAAATGCAGCAAACGCGCTGCATACTAACCGGCAACGATATTAGCAATTGCGGCCACAATAAGCTCGGGCGATAATATTGCAGACATTATGTTGCTTATTATTTGTATGAATTCGTCGTGTCTGTGCACGTAGCATGCGACAAATAATGCAAAATTATTGCAATTGCAGGCAAATTGATTCCGAAAACATTTGCCAAAGCCATCGCCATCGTCATCGATGTCGTCGTCGTCGTCATCGTCATCCTCATAGTCATAGTGGTGATGTGGTGATGGCAATCGTTATCGCTATTACTTTTTCATAAATATTTGAATTTTAGTATTATTTTTAAAATTTTTATTTATAAAAATATGCCAAAGGAAAATTAACTAAAATAAAATAATATTAGAATATTGAATGAATGGCTAAGCTATTATAAAGTAAATATGTTGCTGCATCTAAAGGGCATGCGACAACATATGGATAAACATAACGTAACATAATTATGAACGAAAAGACTAATGAACGCATGTCGCAAGTATAAACACAAGCCAAACACGCACTTTCACCAATACATCAATATATCAATACATCAATATATCATATTGTCAATAGAACTAACTATTCGACGACTGAGTGACCAATATATTTTTGCACGTTATTGTTACTTCATTTGCACTGCTCAGTCGGCAATGGGCAACGGGCAACGGGCAACAACTGTTGTTGTCTATTGCCAAGCATACAGATACAGCCCGCAAACCCACACACTCACTCCATATCTTTCATAAACCGATTTCGTTATTTGGTTGATTCTGTTGATAATGCAACAAACTCGTCCATATCATAATAAAATATTTTATTTAATGTTTAGTATATTTTCGTTAAAATTATTTGAAATCAATTTGTGCAACAATGTTGCTGGCGCAATGCGATATGTGCGATAGCAGCATTGGCCGCTGCCGTTGTCGCTGTTGCGACTAAAATTCTTGTTTATTTACATTACGTCGCGGCTTTTGCCGTCAGTAACTTTGTTAGCGATATCAGCCGCTCAACAGAATTTCATGCTACAGATTTGCTACAAAGGAAATTTCATTAATAAGCCTTCATCCAATATTAAAAATATAAAATATCAAATATACAATATACAATAACAATAACAACAGCAACGCTAACAGCAACATCAACAATATTACAACATATGCAAAATATTTTAAATAAAATCCCTGAAGAGTACATTTTTTTTTTGATAAAAATCGCTATCCATCGCCAACTCAGCAAAATCATCGTCTTAATCCTATCAACTGCTGAGCTTGCGATCTGCAACATTTTAGATTCACAAGATTTAGTTTATTTTTTATTGAAACCCTTAAGTGTTGTTGTAGTTTGAGTAATGACCGTTAATCATATGATATCTGAAGACGAATGATGTGAACCAATATCAATGTCAATATTACATGGAAGTGCCCGGAAGTAAGCACTTGGAGAGCTCGAGACGGAAAGGTGCTTGTAGACTACTTGTTATAACTTATAAAATTTTAAGAAATGAATATGTCAGTTATACATGGTTTAACATGGAGTTATATTTCCATAGATCTAGAAGCTTTCCATAGTCAACCTACAGCACTCAGAGAAAAAACGCACGAAAATTAAATAAAATGTATTAATATCAATATTTTTTGCAATGATTTGTGTACTTGTAACTGGATACTTCCACGAAAATTCGAAATACAAATAGTTATCATAAGATATATGTAATTTAGGCTATATTCATCTAGATAGAAATCATTTTTCACTATTAAAGTGTTTCCTAATCATTTGTCTTGGGGTGTGGAGGTGAAATACTTTATACATCGTCAAACTGACTTTCCTATGATGAATGTTATGCCCAACTTTGTTACACATTAATATCGAGTATACGGATTAAAATACACCCTCTTCGGGGAGATTTGTTATTTTGAATGTAAACCATAATAGTATACTATAACGATAATCCCTGGTGTATACTTAGAGCTAGTTCTCGATTACGTTGTCGTACAAAATTTAAAGAATCTTGAATAATTTTTAATCTTTGGCACATCAGAAATTAGTACTCAAAGAAAAAGCATATTCTTAGATAAGACTTTGTGAAAATGAAGTCTAGCTTTGGTTCAAGACAATAAAAAAGCAGACGTAAAGTACTATCATTATCTTTCTGAATCTAATTAAAACTTTGTACATCATACAATTGTCATTTACGAGGGAACTAAAAAAAATTCACTTAATGGGCCACAAAATTTTAATTATTCAGTTTTTTAACATTAATTTCTATACATTTGCAGATCAATAAGTCTTAGATTTACAACTTCACTATTAATTATATTAATTATATTTACGTTATTCTCTAAGACTCTTTTAAATTTTAATTTATTTTCGAGAACAAACAGAAATAAAATCGCGCTAACCCATGAAATTATACAGCTAAGACGAATTCCTTCAATTAATATTGATTCATCCAATATGAATCAGTCGAGTAACCTTTATCTTCTACAGAAAAGAATCCAATGTGGTCACAAGTGGTCGTAGATTCTCTGAATGTGGTATTTACCACTCTTTAAATATTTCGCCAGATTAATGGTTTCACCGACATCTACAAAGAAAGAGAAATCGAATCTCTTGATAAAATGGAGATTGAGGTCGAAACTTTAAGTGAAATATTACAATTTTCTGTCAAAATTGTAACTTATATTTTTTGTTTTGCGATATTACTTTTCGCATAAATATTGGCATTGATACCTTTAATTTATTTACTTCAGTGTTTCCCACAGTACATCCGACGCATGATAATATGCAAGTAATATAAGCAGAACCCTTCTTATTTTAAATAACACATCAAAACAGGAACTGCTGCTTATATCCGTAAGCCTTGGCAGAAAAGTTCAGCAGTTGCTCAGAACTATCAAATCGCTCACCGTCGCTATATTAAGACCCATATATAAAGTCACTGTAATCACTAATAGGAGTTATAATAATTTTTTAATTTTTTTTCATTAAGAGAAAAACCAAAGTAACCTGAAACTTAAGAATTGATTTGACTATTTATTTCAAATTAATTTCTCTCTATAAATCTACAAAATTTGTTCCAAAATTGATACAAAAAATGTCCGTAACAATAGGTTGGTATAAATTTAAAATTTTTATCAGTAATATTTCTATAAGTAATCAGTCATATATAAGCATTTTTCTAGGGTTTCATCATGAATATAGAAGAACTATCAAATGATGTTGCAGAACAATTGTTCTACGATGGTAACTTTGGACGTCGTTTGACAAGACTAGACCACAGCATTGATGAAACCATTTTAATATTCTTCATAACTCCGGCGGTGGAACCTGAACTGAAGGAAGTCTATATTTTTATTAAAGACGAAAATGGAACTCTTCCATTTCATCACATTACTTGTAGACAATTGGATGTAGACTTATTTAACCATTTGGGTCTGTATAGAAATTCTTATAGAATTAGTACTGAAGATTGGAGAAATTTTGAGAGAGTGATGGAAATGGTTGAAATCTTATAATCACTAACCGGTTTTAGTTTCCTGATAATTGTTGAAAAAATACAATTTGAAGTATAACTTACACTAATAATTCGTTTTATTTCATATGAACTTTTGTGTCGTCATGTTTATAACCATCCGGACTTTTCCAATAAATATATTTTCCATTTAGATTAAAATTACTAATTTAACAATCTAATAGAATCTTAAACTTTTATTTAATTAATATATTGACTATATGAGTTGTGAACTGTAATACAAACGAATAATCAGTTTTTAGTCGCTAGATTGTGTTGGTACCCATATATCTGGCAGCATAAGTCCGATCATATAAAACAAGCATGTGACTGAAAAAAAGCATTTCTGGCTACATTTTACAAACGAATTTAAGCCTGCATTTATAGTAAATACCGTTATATCAAGTATTTGGTTGGATTGGAAGAGAATTGTCTATTACGAGCCACTTCCAGCCTGGGGCAATGGTTAAAAGCGACCAGTTTTAATCAACAGAACAGCCCAATGCCAGCCCACACATGTCAATGATGACTCGGAACAAATTGGAAAAACCTGGTTGTGTATTTTTAACCTATATAGCCTGGACTTCAAAAATTTAAAAGACTGATTTATTTTATAGGGGCATTGTATTGGAATGATGGACAAAATTTTAATTTGCTGAAGAGTCTCATGCCCTTCTCCGCCGAATACTTGAGTAATGGTGAATAACAGACCGCTGAGGTAAAATTTTTATTTTTCTAAGATTTACCTCTTTCTGCTATATTTCTATGCATCCGATCTATGGTAGAATCTGTGCAGTGTTATCCAAATTAGCAAGAGGGGATCAGATTACATGAGTCAATAATTGGTTTTATATAGTCAAGAATTAGATTCTTCTCATTATGTATACATAAATATTTACTTTATTTTAATATATAAAATACATAAATATATTTTATATATAAAATATATATGTACAAGCATATACGAACATTAATTATAATTTTGCATACGATGTCAACAATGTTTTGAATTTTAGTCAAAACGTCGACTTCAACAATACATAGGCTGCATAAGATGTGTCAAATTAAAGTGCAGAAAACAGTGAAACAATCAAAGGCCCATTCCAATACTAGAAGGAAGCGTTGTCAGTCGTTGTAGCGATAAACAATAACCCCAGCAGAACGGGTGTTGAAGAGAAGTTGGCGCATTCCATTTCATTTCTGAGGAAATTTTTTTCTGCATGTTTTTTATTTCTTTGGTAGTACAACATCATACGGTCAAAATAGCATTACGTCCCCTGCACTTCCGTTGCTTAATGCTATTTGTTATGGCGAAACAGTCGTATTTTCTAATTCGAAAGGATATTCATAAAATGCAAATGCAAAACACACACCCATCGGTACGCATGCATGCGCGTCTACAACGCATACTGACTATTTCCACATTGGTCCTGTAGGTTTTTTTTTGTATAAATATGCCGTTTCTATGGTTTCTTCTAGGCATGTGTACCGAATAGCCGAACTACGACTACAACGATTTTTATGTGTACTTTTTATATGAAAAATAAGCGCATGAGAAGCGCATGGAGCCTATACATTGCAAAGTTTCGGCCGAAGCTGAGATGTAGCATTTTTCGCCATGTTGGCGATTTCAATGGCGTCCATAACGGTTCGACGATTTCCTTTTTGTTATGTACTTGTCGTGGCTGTTGGTGCGTTGTTGGTATCTGGCAACTATACATTCATCAGCGCGTATTCAGATCCTTGCATACGTAGGTACATCCGCCTAAGACTCAAATGGCGGCAATCATTGCTGAACTAAGCTAAAGACTAAAGCAAAAACAAAAACTAAAGGCATGGAATGAAAGAACGTATGCAATTTTTTCTTATACCAGTCTCGTAGGCAATTTTCTGTGCTTGTCCACCTTCGACATGACGTTCGCAGCCTCCTTTTTGCCTGTTATTGCCATATTCCCGTATTCAAGTATTCGAGTATTGCCGTATTGGTGTGCTTCTATTTCTACTGCATTTTATGTTTCCTTCATGTGCCTTTGTAATCAGCGCGCCTTACACATCGACACAACAAATAAAAACACAAATATAAAATTATATGGACGTAGGTATGCAAATCCTGCGACGGATGTTAGGATCCAAACTAAAACGGATGCTGGCTAAATGTGTATAAGTTTTAGATATTTTTACGCACATCTATGCGGTACATCTATTGATGGGCACACCAGTGTACGTGCGTTCGTAGGCCTGCTCTTAAAGGTGCCTGCAATAGCCGCAGCAGCAATCATCATTATCGTCGTACTTGTGCTCAACGTTGTGGTGAACGTGGCCATCGTTGCCATCGTTGTGCTGGCTACAGCAACTGCTTCTACACTGTTGCCATTGCTTATGGATTGTAGATGCATGTGCATAACTTGTGCACATCCTTTTGCAACGTTTCCTACTTTAGTTTTTGCATATCAGCAATACCAACAAGAACAACAGCAACAGCAGCAACGACTGCAACAACGACTTAAAATATATATAAAACACCAATGACAACAACATTTTATTGCATAAAATTCGTTAGGAGCCATTTTTTTCTTTCTATCCACCGGAAATGACCAAATACAGGGAATACGCCACTCACTGCAAATGACGCGTTACATTGACAATATAAAGACAAAAACACACACAATCACCCCGGCATATATAGGCAAAGACCATAAGCCCTCACGATGGACTACAATTTCTCGATGGCACCATGACTCAAACCCCACTACTACTCAACACAACAACAACAACAATTTCAGCAGCAGCAACAGCAACAGCAATACCAACAACATTAACAGTTTTAACAGAACTAGCAACATCAGCACTCTTGTGCGTGCATTTGCTCGCTGACGTACTTAATTATTATCTGCAAATATGCAGCATTTTGGCCTGCAAGCGAAATTTTCTAAAACAAAATTAATTCCAATTTTGTTTTTGTAGAAATTTTCTAGGTTCGATAGACACTGACCACTTCACATTTCTAAAGCAAAACCATTACACAGCCACATGCATA
>NC_051846.1:10984666-11005846 GCF_002237135.1 Teleopsis dalmanni
AAAAGCTTTCGGAAATTCTCATTTAAAATTCGCGCGCTGTATATTTTCCGATATTTTAAGTTTATGTAGTTTGGCAGCACTGTCCTTAATTACTATGCCAAAAATGAGCGCGATCTGTCAGACAGTTCGTTTACGGCAGCTGTTGAAACCAGTTCACCTCAGTAGGGCGTTGCGAAAAAAACAATGGAAAAAAATATTGAACAAAGAGTTTGCATCAAATTTTGTGTTTCGAACGAAATTTCGTGTGCAGAATCGTTGCGAATGCTACAAAAGGCTTATGGGGAATCAGTTTTATCGAAAACTCAAGTTTATGAGTGGTACAAAGCCTTCCAGGACGGTCGTACGACCGTCGAAGACATTTCGCAACGCACTACTGAGGTGAACTGGTTTCAACAGCTGCCGTAAACGAACTGTCTGACAGATCGAGCTCATTTTTGGCATAGTAATTAAGGACAGTGCTGCCAAACTACATAAACTTAAAATATCGAAAAATATACAGCGCGCGAATTTTAAATGAGAATTTCCGAAAACTTTTCAGTCTTAATGTATAAATGACAAAAAAGCTGAGGGGTGAGAGGTGAGAGTTAAGAGGGAAGAGGCTAAGTAGTGTAAAGTAAAGTAATTCAGCTAACACTTTTAATATTTCTAACAAGGTCTTAAGTGCCTGGTATTGTGATACAATAACATAAGTAACACAGTTTTTCAACATCCTGCGGAAGGGAATTGAATTACTTGTAGGGATTTAGATTAAAATATAATTTATTTATTACATATATTTATATTGCATATGTTGTTTATAAAAAGAAACATATGTCGGCAACTGGCAGAAATATGCAAGCTGTTGGCTGTCAACTCACCTATCTTCACATCACCATACTTCACATATATATAATGTATATGACAGCCTGGAAACCAGACGAAGAATCACCATTGCTAATAGGTGCAACCATGGGCTCAGTAGGCAATTGGGATGTAGAGCTCTCTCTCGACAAACGAAACTTACGCTGTGTAGGTATGGTATGGTACAGAAGCATAGACGTTATCACATAATGATGAAGCACTAATGGGAGTTTTCGAGAGAAAAGTTCTTCGTAAGATCTTTGGTCCTCTACGAGTTAAAGACGACTATCGCAATCAAATGAATCACGAGCTTGACGAGCTTTATCGCGACATTAATATAATTCAGCGAATTAAATAATTGATATAATTTACGCTAAAACCCCGTAACTAATTGTTATGTATACTACATTTATTTATATCTGTTAATACTTCATTGTATTCCTCAAACTAAACTAAGCAATATAAAATTAGAAGTAACATTAAAAAATAGTTTCTTCGTATTTATTTGTCTATTGTATAGAGATTTTACTTAAAAAAGTTTTTTCTAAGACACCTTCAATTAACCTAGATAATATCAAATTTGTAATAAAATAGATGCTTACAACACTAGTCTAATTTACTCGAACCGAATCGGTATGAGTACAATGGCCTCAGTATTTAAACATGAATCCATGCCATAAATATTTGCGGTAGACATTTACTGTCAGAAAATTTAAAGACTCTCCTATCAGACAGTCCGGTCAGGTAGCTGTAAAAACTTTAGGCTCGAGTTTGACCAATTTTGGAGTGGTATGGGTATCTTAAGCTATTAATCGTATATACTTGCAGCAGACTTCTATTATTAGAAAACTTAGGACCCAAGAGGATCATATCAGACACCTATTAGTCAGGCACCTATTATAATTTAAAGCTCGATATCAACAAATTCTGCACTGTTTTGGGAGGCAGTAAATATCTTAGAAAATTTGGGATCTAGATGTAGAATTGGCTAAGGAAACTGCCTTGAGGAAGCTACTATAACGAAAACCAAAGTTTGAGTGGTTCTATCGTTTCAATAGTTGTGATTTTAATATAAGAGTCAAATAGCAAATGCCAAAAAATGTGAGAAGATGAAAATTTGAAGATATTACTGAAACGAAATTCGTGTCAAACGCAAGAAGAAGTTCTACAATTATTGAACATAAATCCAGCAGCGACTTCCAAGCGCATAAAATCTTTGCAATCCATTTAAAATAAATTTGTTACCAGTCCGGTACATGATTTTCCTTACTCTAAGTTAATAAAAATTTTCTCAGTTTAATTTTGAAGTGGTTTTCGAAAATTCATGTCATGGCTTTCTTATGTTACAGTACCTTGCAGTTTGCCTTTTACATATATCCACACCTTTTCCGAATCTCGAAAAAATCTCGAAGGTTATATGTCATATGAAACCTTTAAGTAAAGAATTGTACGATTGATTTGTTTTTCTCAAAATATTGATTAGGTAAAATCTCATGGAAGTTTACTATATGATACAAACATATTCTAAAATAAAATAAGAAAACTAAACTAAGCAGAGAAAGTCAAGTAAAGTGAAGAAGAATTATTTTTAACACGACAACTTACTAACAACATTTTAAAGCTCAATAAAGAAAATTACAATCATAAACAGAGTGTGTTAAATAAGGAAAGTAAAGGGATGTAGGGGCAGTTGATTATGGTAAGGATTTACTTAATCTCATTTGTTTTTATTTAGTGGAAAGCTTTTAACTGCTAGCACCACAGCATATCCTGGATACGTAATGTAAACGCTTGCAGCATTGAACATTTTATTGCATTATAAAGCAGCGAAGGTTCTAATAGCAACTGCAGTTGCAACAACAACAACAGCAACAGCAACAACAATAACGACAACTACAAAACGCAAGAACAAGCAACATTGTTGCAGCAAATAATAAAAATGGTGCGCGTACACACTGGAGTGCAACTTTTATATTGTTTACAATACAACATTTTATATCAATAAACATAAATATTTTTATATGAGTAGGGTTTTTTGTTTTTTGTTTTATTTTGAAAATAGTAAACTTTACTGCATAAACAGTTTACGTTAGTTAATTTTATTATGCAGCAGCATGACTCCGATCAATGGCTTGAGAGGGTGCAGAGGTGAACGTTTTAGTGCTTCGCATAAACTTGAGCAACTTCCGCCGGTATTAGGCAACTTAGTTGCTGCATTGGGAAGAATAAAATTCTATATTAAAAGTTATAAGTGCATAAATTAAATAAATCAAGAATAATTAAAAATTTGTTTGAAAAATTTGAACCATACTTGCTTATATTTAACTCTAACTTGAAACGTACTTGGGTGAAGGCTCTCTGATTGGCGAACTAAATTTAATAATTCTATGTTAAACATTTCTTTTGATTGAAATCAATTAAGGAGTCAAAAAGTTTAATTAATTTTATAAGAGAGAGAAAGTATTCCTATCTGAAAGGCGAATTCATCTACATGATAGGGTTAGACAACTTCTGTTACTTATCTCCTTATGGATCGCAATTCGGCATTGCAGAATATAGATATTATAATTTATATAACTTGACTTGATTTCTCCGATTTTGATTCACTCTCCCTAATTCACTCACTCCTTCGGTATAATCTAGTGATCTACCAGTTAATAAGAGATATTTAAAAGTACTAATAAGAAGGAATTTACGAAGGTCCAAGATCAACCGTCCATAAATAGTTATTTAGAGAATGAAGCAGAGCAGGGATATAAAGCTGTATTTTCAATATATACCACCTTCATCATATGTAGATGGCGCTGAGTAACAATTGGTAAAACTTATCAATACGAAAGCTTAAGGAATATCATAATATTTTGATGAGCCAGTGAAATCTCTCTTTTTCAGTACTTTGTTTTACCCTCATTTCCCGCAAAGCGCATTTGTGCAGATTCATTTATGATAGCAGTAAAGGTAGCTGTAATTATGTCAATATCGTCGACGTAAGCAAATTTGTTCAATATTGTGTAATTTTCTAGGTTAAAAGTTAAAATAATTGTAATTTTAACACATGATAACATGATAACGAATCACCATGTCTGAAGTCTTGCCTGATATTAAAAGGTTCGGCGAGAATCGATCATAACTTGAAAGAGTTGCAGTTTTAAGTAAGAAGCAGGATTATCATATTAAGCATGGATATCGAGTATCGATAGCAACTATGAATTATAATTCGGTGATGTAGAAATTGAATATACAGTTATGATTTTTTGTTTATTATTAATACGATTATTAATGTTTGGGTCTTTTCCTAGATTTTAGTAGCTAGCAGTGTTGGCTATTATTATGAAAAAAATTGTCAAAAGTATTAAATTGATATCTCTTGAATTCAAATTGTCGATGTATATTAATACTGTCACTTAATAGTTTTGACAGTTTGAAACGATCTTGACAATTTTTAGGCGATCTCACAGTTCATTCGAAATATGGATTAGCCACAGTGCTTGATACATAAAAATCGTAATAAATAATTTTAATATCAATATTTGTTTTCATAAATGATTATGACATCCATCATATTAATAAATATTTATGGTTAATAATTAAAACTATGGATATAACCCAGTACGCAAAACAAATACATAAATTCGAATTATGCTATAAAATCGAACGGACAGACATACGAATTGACAAAAAATCGAATAAATAAGGAAATACCAACACTTCGGCTTTTGTAAAAATCGTACAAATTTAACTAAAGAAGTGTTGTTTTTTATGTACGTAAACTCATTCGTTTTTTTTTTGTTGTATATATGTATGTATATATAATCATTAAGCTTGCTATAAATTATTTACGACTTAAGCAATTACAATGATATATAAATGCAGAAAGAGTACAAATTATAAATAAATAAACTAAAAAAAACCAAATTTAGTTTTTTAATGCATTGCAATTAATGCCATAAAATTAAATGTTTATTATTATATATAAAAGGAAAAATAATTTACAGTGTATTAAATGAAAAATGCATAAATGATTGTGTTGCGTTGTTGTTGTTGTTATTATTGCTGTACTCATATTTTCAACTGACGGTTGTCATTAAAGAACGTAGTCAAAGACAAAATGACACTAATGAAAACATTCGTACTCACTCAAATGCATTAGCATAAGCTTGCGTGTGTATGTGTGTTTATGTATGCGTATGTGTGCATGTATATATATGTTGGTTGCTTGAATTATAAATAATAAATATTAATGCTTAAAAAAATAAATTTTTATAATTATTCTTCTTTATGATTATTGTTGTTATTATTTTTTATTGCTGGCTTGTGTTGTTGTTGTAGTAGTTGTTTGTGTTGTTGTTGTTGCATTGGTAATTAAATTGCAAAGAAAATTGCTGCCACTGCTGCAATGTAAAGTGGTAAATAATATTTTTATGTTTATTTATTTTTTATTTTTCATTTTTTATGATATTTTATTTCTTTTCATTTTTATTAAATATTTAAATGTAAACATAAAATTTATGTCAAATGTTGAGTTGACACGAAATTTTTGTTTACCAATAAAAAATGTATGTGCGGTGATTGTCAGTTGTGAGTTGGCAGCAATCGCTTCAATTATATGTGTATTTTGTGTATGACATTAAGGAGTGCATACGGCTATGGCTCAGTCAAGAGTAATTATTTAGAGAGCTTTGTGTGTGTATGTGTGTGTGTGTCGATTCGGAAACAACATATAGCAGAATAAAAAGATCTGTTGTGTATTTTGACAGTTACATTACATTACTAGATTATAGCTTTAACACATGATTATTTTACTGATTATTTTTATGTTGATTGAGATTAAAATATCATTGATGTTAGGCTTAACAGACTATCTACGGTTATCTAAAGGGTAATTACTAATTTAACGTTGAATAATTCATCATTACAAAATTTTGTGAACGAAACTCTAAGGAAACTATTTCTTTTAACACTACTTTTTCTCTTCTACATTTACTGTTAAGTTTACAGATCATATTGTTACTGTAATGTTAAATTTGAGGTGCATTTATGCATAAGTATGAAAGTAAGTAAGTATCACGTTTGCTGAAAATTTAAAATTTAACTTAAAAATAAAAGAAATAATGAACTGCCAAGTTGCACTATTATTCTTAATTAATGTTTTTCTATATAATTTAAAAATATTTAAGCATAGCTAACCAAACTATCCCTATCATTTTTAGTTATTGAGAATTTTCTATAAAGGACGTGTGCGAGTTCGAGTAAATTGAGGTAAAGTAAACTGAAATTCACTAGGAATTTTTTGCACTGCACTTATGTATTTATTTATTGCACTTATTTATTATTTTTTTTTATTTTTGGTTAAAAATTAATTTATTTATTAAACATCTTATAAAATTTTCACAATGGTAACCTAATTCACCTAATTTTTATCTAATTTACCATACTCGAAATTCTGGTAAATACCAACATTTGCTGCCATACCGACATAATTTACTATTTCCCTCAATTTACCATCAATTTACTCGAACTCGCACATGGCCATAGTTTAAAAATGTCTGAGCACACCTACAGAAATTTGAACAAATAAACGCTTCAACCAGATCTCAAGATCGACCTGGTTCAAACTGGACAAAAAATGAAAATAATATGATATTGACATAACTAAGCGCTTAAAAATTCAGCCGCTTCGCTTTGTTTAGTCGGTACCTAAGAGTGGAATAACGTGATTCCAGTATAAAGGTGTTTGTTGTGGAAAAGACATTCGCATCTTCGGTGGAACAATCCGCCATGCAATGATATATATGCGCTCGGTACTCCTATCTAATGATATCAAGCCGACTGATCGGACGACTCATGTCGATAATAGTCATCTAAGTAGATCATCTAATCCTACTTGTCGAAAGCATAGATAATAAGTCTATGATAGTCTAGGATAGTTATAACGAATTTGAATACAACTTATTTTATGTAATAATAACATGTAATTACCTCAGGCAGAATTATCTTTTGGAAATATTGGCTGGACATAGCCAAGGCCGACTATCGTCTGCGATTGGCAACTAAGTAAGTAAGTCATATAATTGTACAAATTTAAACCGAAGGATGAGTCTGATCAGGAAAAAAAGAAATAATGGGTTCTATTACTCTTACACCCAACAAGAATCATTCTTAGGACAGTATGTCTATGCATAAAAGTAATAGAACCCGAATTGATATAACACATAGGAGCTCTTCTAGGCAGAGACAACATTCAGTCACCTGTTGAGATGTTAACTTCAATTGTGAAGTGTTTTAATATATTAAAGCATATATGGTAATTTAATCTTAGATATTAAAGCTGAAGGTAAATATTCAGAAACTTTTCTAAGTTGACATAGCGTTACTTTCAATATTGCCGTCTTTATGTTATTTATTGTTATTTACTACTAGAATATATAATTATAAGTAATGAAAAATGATTGCAATCTAAAGTGTTAATATTTAAACCTGATATTTGTAAAAACGATTCGAACTTTAAGTATAAAACTGATAATTAACTGTCTTCGTCTTCCATTCAGTTGTGGCCCCGCCTAAATTTTTATATGAATATGCAGAGCACATAAAATATTTATTTGATTTTTATTTAATTTGGTGAATATTAAACAATAAATATATATTTAGAATTAATACATCAAAATTGAAGGCTGGCTTCGCTTTCAAAAGCAGACAAAGCACATTTAATGTCATTGAGATGTTTTGAAGATTACAAAGTTGCCAAAAGTCATTCAGACTACTTTTAATTAAATGTATTCGTTTATATGTTATACTCTTAACCTATTAAAATTATAAAAAAGCTGCAACATTTACTATATCACGCAACAGCTAATACCACAAACCGACCTCTGCCCAACCCCTAACCTGAGTGGCATTTGCAAATCCCGTCATTTCGGGCGCCTCATAAAAAGACTTTACGTGAGGATATACTCGTTTATGATTTAAAATTTTTTTATTTACAGTTTATTTTTTTTCTTTATATTTTTAATCTTTTATGATTTAGTTTTCAGTCTCTTAGTCTTTTTAGTTTTTTATTTTTTTTATTTTTTTTATTTTTTTTAGTTGCTATAGTTTAATGTTTATTTTATAGTTTAAGTTTGCATTTTCTTGGTCTTTTAACTTTTATTAGTTTGTATTTGGTTTTATAGTGAATAGTGAATAGTGAGTACTGAGTACACTGAGAAGTGAGTGTTCTTTTTAAATTCCATTTAATTTTATTACCTGGTGTTGAACTGGATTGGGGCTTCCTGCCATTCTTCTCGGAGCTGCAGTCATACAGTCACACAGTTACACTTGCAACATTTGCCGCATGTTGCATTTTCTGGGTGGCTTATAAAATTGCAACAATTTATATTTTATTACCAACATTTTAGTTGCCATTAAAGTTTTGCAACAAAATGTTGCACACTTTTATTTAGAAGGGGTTGTGGGAAAATGACTATGTTATTACCTTTTACTGGAAAATCTTTCAAGATTATTTAATCTACTTTTTTAAATAATACTATTTAACGCTAAAATCACATTTAATTCCATAGTAAAATCATTCGATTTGATGTATTGATTACAATAACATATCAGTATTAAGTATGAGTCCATAGTTAGGATAACTTTTATAATTAGAAAGGATATGATTAAACAGGTTGGCAGAAAGATGTTATGCTTAGACCTAATGGTACCATTATCGTTAGATTTCTAGTCCTGTTGAGAGCAACAAATCCCTAATGAGAGCAAATTGTTAGATGACAAGTGGACCTAACGAACAAAATCAAACATAATTTTGAAAACTGATTTTATTGGTTGATCAATTCATATGTTCTTACTACTATGCAGACCCGTCACTAATATAAATATAATAATACCGTTATTACTACTAGTTTTATAATTAAAAATTGTAATTGAAGTTGTTATTAATTACAACTCAATGGAACAAAGCAATTTACACCGACTGGTTAAAGAAGGAGAAACGCACAGGAACTGATATCTATTCAGCGGTTCTAGAGACTTATTAATCTGACTACTTATTTCAATACTACAGGCAGAAATTTTCACCACCTTAAGAGCTTGTTCCCCTACTTTCATGAGAAGAAAATTTATATTTTTATTGATAGTCAAACAGCGATTAAAGCTATTTCAGCAGTCTATATCTAGTCTTAAATAGTTCACAAATCTACATTGATATACTAAACAGCAGCCTTACTTTACTTACAGCAGGGTACTTTTTTGGGTACCCTGACATTCTAATACAGCAGGGGAAGAGCAGTCATATAAACTAGCAAGACATGCTTGTTTTCATGGAACTTTTCTTTTAAATCCTTGCTCTTGCCAACCACAGACGAAAGCTGATTTATGACTATTTTTTGCTACAGGTCAATAAAAATTGGGCAATCTGTTCTTCAGCTGTCTGTCCCAGCCATGTAGGCTCTTATACAACAAATGTAGAACCTCCGACTTGATATATAGAAATAAATCGAAAGTATTTAGCCTAATACCTGTCCTAACCGAATACTGGACTATAGGACGGCATCGAGCCAGGATTGACCTGTCCTGACAAATATCCTAGATACGTCGACACCTGTTATATTTATGTTTAGACTTAGAACCAAAATTAAGTTTTTGGACTTCCCATGCTTTAATACACTTGCCATTAGCAGTCAGATACAGTCAGAATCCAACAAAGAACATGTTCTGTCTAAACTCTTAAAATTAAAGGACATTGCTTTAACATCCAACGTAGGTGGGCTTATCATCACTTATATAACAATACGAGTTATGAGTACTTAGTTCAAAGAAGTCTGATTAAAAACTTTTCCAGACAATATGGACTTGCTGGGGTCCTAGAAAGAAAAATACCGTAACACCTTTTACAGCATAGTCTAAACTTTTCTAAATCTAAATTTAAGCAGGAGGAAAAGTCATGTCTGTTATAATACTGCCTTGACTAAATATAATCTGGAATCAAGGAAGAGAATCAGATACTGAAAGTGAATGAAAATTAAGAAAGAGAAAGGTACATTGTCACATCTGTTATTGCATTGCCTAGATTCATATTAATATGAACTTAAGAAAGAGGAAGAGATACCATGACTTCTGTTATACCACTGTCTCGATTTATCTTAATTTAGTTTTGTGTGAAAGGGTGCATTATTCTTTACTTGACTCTACAGCAACTTCAGAAATCAGATTACTGACGTTCATATTATTGTTGTTGTTGCTGTTGAGATCTATAAAGCAGAAAACATGAATGGAATTATACAGATGTGCATCTATCCACATCATAATAGGTGATGGTAGATTCCTTAGGAATAGGCATGGACTAAGAAAAGATATGAATTGGCGTTCATTAACATGTTTGGATGTTTCACTCGACCCTCCACAAAATTGTAAGGAACTTGGATTGAGTAATTCTAATTGGGAAGAATTGATTTTCTTACACTTAATTTTAGAGCTTGGTAGTTAATTAGGTTGGGGTTTTCTTGCTAAATTATTTGAATTAATCTGGACTTCTGTTTTTAAAGCTCATATTAAACATAACTCGGGCAAATTCTTTCATGTCTTCAAAATCGTTATGAATTATGTACAATTTTTATGAATAATTCAAACTAATTTTTTTGAAAAACAGCAAAACTTTTTTAGCAAAACAGCATATTTTCATTTATTATTTAGTGGCTATACCATATACCATGGAGTGAGTGGGTGCGTTGTAGGGTTGCAGGGTGCAATTGCCTAGTTCATGAACTCTCAAAGAAGGAAGAAGCAGCAGAGCAGTCAGGTTTGTAGTAAGTTAGTTGGCGTTAGTTACCTCACGTATGTGTCATAATAAATTACAAAAAACTTTTTCAAAATGTGCTTGCAACAAAATATTGCAAAATAAAGTAGAACATAAAAATAATTGAGAGAGAAGAGAAAAAAGTATAGAAAATATAGAAAATATTTATAAATAAATAAAATTACTTCTATAAAGTTTACAGAACTTTTACGCAGCGAGCATAAATTTCGAATTTGAACACATAAATATGGATGCCAAATTTACAACGTCATCAGAAATTTAGTGCGGCATGCAATGAAGATGCTGCAGCGAATATGCTTCTTCAATATTATCAAGAATTATTGTATTAATTTTTTTATAAATAAATTCATAAATGTGAATAATATAAAGGATTTATTATGAGAAAACCCCACAGCAGCAGCGTCGGCTCATTGCTGTGGCAGCAGGGAAAGTGCACTAATACGACTGAATATTTTCGCAGAAACGCGTATTAAGCACAACGTTGTCCCTACAAACCCCACACACACACACACTCACACATATACAGTGTTGCATGAAGATGTGCGTAACAAATACGCGCGCTAGCGTTTGAAAATACCAGAAGCGCAGATAAAATCAATACGCTGCTCTCTTTCGCAAGCACCATTTTGTCAATATGGCATTGCTAATGTGTGTGTGTGTGTGTGTGTGTGTGTGTGTTTGTGTATTAGTTATGAAAGCTAAAAGTAGTTGCAACTTGGCGGGCTTGTAACCAGAAGCACTACAAGTGCTTCAGTGCATAGTGTTTTATCAGCTAGTGCAATAGTAGCAGCGCAGCAGCGCTGTCGACTGCGTACTGCGTTACAAGACGTACGGAGGAGTGTACGAAGGAGTGTTTCTGAGGATGCTGTGTGTAAGTTGTGCTGAGTGCTGAGAAAACCGAGTTATAGTAAGGAAAGTAGGGTGTACAGTAACAGGTAATGAGGTAGGGAAGCAGCTGTACTAACAACTACTTTGTTATGAAAAGCACTAAAAGTTGTAGTTGAACTAAGTTTTTAGATGCGAAATTGGGTGCTAAGTTTAAATAGTCGCTCAATTTAACGCACAACAATATTCCCGAAGCTATGGTGGAAATAACAATAAGCGGTAGGAGATGAGGTACGGCGTCAAAAAATCTGCGCTAAGTCAAGTTAAAAAAATTTCTAAAGAAATTTTAAAGTGCAACGACGCGGTTTTTGCGTGTAACTCCGCCGCACTCCTACAACCGCATTAAAGTGTGGACAATTGCTGTTGTATTGCAAACAATGAATGCAACTTGATTGTAAACTTATGTTGTTGTTGTACAATTTTCTGTTGCAATTTGCCAAAAACAAACACTAGATGCGGTGCTTTTGAAGTAAATTTCTTGAAAATGCTGCGTAGCACAAAAATGCAGTTGAATATTGAAGCTGTAGGAGTGCTAGGAGCACAGCATTAGTAGCAGCCTTGCCAGTGGAAGACGCTACCAAATGCCAAAACCAAAGTTTTGCGCTTAAAAATTCTAAGAAAATGTGCAGAATGCAAAAGAAATGCAGCGCAGCGCAGCGCAAGTAAGTAACAAGTTCAAAAGTAGTAAGTAGTCTGTAGTAAGAAGAAGAATGAGAAGACGTTGTCACGTAGGGAATGTAGTGAGAATGGGTTGTGCATATTCGTTTGCTGTTACCGACTAACAAACGAAGTCAGCTGCTGTACATTTGCATGTACAAGTGTGTGTGTGTGTGTGTGTGTGCTGTCTTGTGTTTCAGTTCAGCTTTGTCTTGTGTTTGTCTGGTATGACAAAGGAAATATTGTTAATGTAGTTGTGTAGTGTAAATAGTGGAAATTGTTTGATAACCCATAAAAACTTTGTCATAAAAATTATTGCTGTATTTTATTAATATGTAAATAAAAAATAAAAATTATAAGTCATATAAAATAAATTATATTCAAATTATATTCACAAACTATATACAAACTACAGAACGATAAATATATGTATCTTACATTTATTTGACATCAGAATGGTATATAATATAAATCAATAAAACTAATTCAATTATTATAATTTTATTTTCGTGCATATAAAAATATTTCTAATGTAATTTATGCATATTCGTATAAAGAGACTGACTAAGCAATTTCGCTTTTGTAAACAGAAAAGTAATAATTTCTGTCCTGCCCTGCCCCGTCCCACCTCACTGACAACTCTATATAATATAATGAAGAATTTGTAGCTCAATGGCATGTCGTCGCTCCGCACACCGCACACCGCACCGATACATTTCCCATTTCCCATTTCCCACCGTCAAAAAACCATTAAGGCATACGTCGAGCAGCGCATTAGCGTTGGCGTTGGCGTCATGTCAGTCATGTTACAATAAAATTCATTATGCTGCATAATGAATAAACATAAACAGACAAATAAAATTATTCCAATTAAAATAAATTGTTCTTAATGTTAAACTAAAATTATAAGAAGGCATAATTAAGGGCAACAACTAACATACACACACACACACATACATACAAACAACAATAACAACAACACAACGAAGCAATGGCAGTAGAGCAAAAACCATGCACACGTACCGTCTATACTAAAGGAGGTGGAGGATTGATGGTGGCGGTGGTGTTTCTGGCGGTGGTAGTGGTGGCGGTCTGAGGTATAAGTAAACAGTGTCTTTAGTTTTAATATTGGGAAAGCAATTTATTTTCTAGTTCTAATTCTAGTTCTCCGGCTACGAGTATAAAATTTATTTAGTTTATTTAAATATGCATATTATGTACACAGAAAATAATATTCAAAACAATTAATTTTAGTCCTTGATTTATTGGTGAGATGACTCAGTGGTTTACTTGTGTCATGTGCTTACGCTTTTGGTATATTAATTTCCATTTTAGGGGTCGGTCGTCTAGTCAATACGAAAGTTTATCATTAACAGAGAATAGTTCAGCAGTGCTCATCATTCGCTTACATTGGAGGAGTTTACTTCTCAATGAATTTATAGGGTGGCCCCTGTGAACTGTGCATTGGAGGAGTACATTGGAGGATTTTTCAATGAGTTCACAGGGTGGCCCAATTGAACTGTAACTTTTTAGAATGTTTTATTTTATTGAATTTGATGGAATTAAATTGAGTTTTTTTAATATGTTTTAAATTTTCGATATAGTGCAAACTATGAATTTTTTATGGTCAATAAACACATTGTATTAAAAATGATCTACAGAACCCTACAAAAACATTAATTCTCCAGAGAAGTATTGTTGAATAACCAATATTTTAATTTTTTTTAATACTACAAGTAACCTTCAAAATGTAAAGAATCAGTTTGGTATAGAAAAGTATAATGGATATGAAACTGTTTATGGTAAAGATTACTGAGCAGTTGAAAGAATGTGTGGAACAATGTCTTAGAGATATTGATGGTTGAAGTTATGCCGTTACTTCGAAAAATACACCAGTTAACACTTAGGTGTAATTAGTTACAGTCTTTTACAGGGCTACTCTTTAGAAGAGAAGAGAATGCGTTAGTTTTATTCCAGATAGTTTCATTTTTTGTCAAGCTACTACACAGATTAAACTTATATAGCAAACTATTATTTTCCGACAGGATATTTTATTATGTAAATAGCTATAACAACCCACTACCGGATTTTGAACTGACGTGGCAGTCCATTTGAGGTGCTTTTGAAACGTTCTGGTTGTCTCCAATATTGTTTAACAATTGTGGTTAGTTCTTTTTCAATTGATCAACAGGAACATATAATTTAATGTAAGTAGAAACACTTTTTTCAATAAGTTGTAGTTAACATCAAGTAGAAGTAAGTAAGTGCAATTAATATTAAATCATATAACGCCACTAACAGACTAATATATGCTATATATGTATTAAAAATAGTAATTTTATTTAACTGACGAAAATTTGGAGATTTCTACAACGTATTAGAGACCAAAATGTGTTTAGCCAATATCAGTGAACTTCATATCCGAATATGTGTAGAAAAGCAATTTTGGAAACATCACAATAACAGCATAGGTGATGGTCCCACTGAAAGGACATGTCGTTAGAAACTACCAAGACATTATTTGTTACTGATAGTTGGTACTAGTAGTTGCACTGTTATTATTTGTTCGAAGACAATTAAAGTTACAATAACAACAGAACAAGCTTCTTTTTTTTAAATTATGTTTTTTTAAAATATTTTTTGTGGTTATTGTACTAGTGGTTATTGTACTAGAATTATTTTTTCTTACTATCGGTGTCAACAATATTGGTAGCTTCAATTGCTTTCTACTTTCCCTTAGTTGGAGTTATTGTTATTCCATAAATTGGATTAAAGCAAGTCAGATCTAACATTAAAGAACATCATTTTAATTCGAACTTGTTTTTGCTTTGCATCAGTATTGTCTTTCATTAATTATGATGCTGCCACATCTGATTTTTTATTATTTTATTAAATATAGTATGCGGGTATAAGAAATAAGTCGAGAACTAGCTGCTTGTGTAGCTGAAGTGAAGGGGCTTGCTTTTAATTTAATCAATTTTTATATATATTTATTAAACTTTAATTTGCCGTTGTAAATACATAAAAAAAAAACCTAAACATATGTAACTAGATTGTACAACATGGAACATAAATTCTTGATAATTGAACCTAAATTGTGGAACATAAATCATGAATTCTAAATAACTGTAACCAAATTCTAAATAACTGTAACTTAATTATGAAGCACAAAACATAAATTCCAAACAGCTGTATCTTGTGGAACATAAAACATAAATTCCAAATAATTTCAACACAATTGTGGAACCAAACAACTATAGCTTAAGGAACATAACGTATAAATTCCAAATAACTGTAACTAAATAGTGGAATACCAAAAATAAATTTTAAATAATTGTAATTAATTTGTGGAATATAAGACATTAACCTTAAATAATTGTAACTTAATTATGAAGCACAAAACATAAATTCCGAACAGCTGTACCTTGTGGAACATAAAACATAAATTCCAAATAATTTCAACAAAATTATGGAACTAAACAATTGTAGTTTGAGGAATATAAAATATTAATTCCAAATAATTTCATCAAAATTATGGAACTAAACAATTGTAGTTTGAGGAACATAAAATATTAATTCTACATAACTGTAACTAAATAGTGGAATACCAAAAATAAATTTTAAATAATTGTAATTAATTTGTGGAATATAAGACATTAACCCGAAATAATTCTAACTAAATGGTAAAACATAAAACACAAATTGTGAAGAATTCCATATAGAGGCTGTGTTAGTAGGTATCGGATATGCCTAATGTAGCGCGCCGTGAGCTCCAAACCGACATTGTAATTTTCTGCTCTTTTAATTCGGTAGAAAGCAATTTTGAAATATCACTCAAAAATAATAAATTACTCCACAATTTATTATATGAATTAAATTCTATTTTATGAAAGAAAATTACTTTCGGTTGAAGAGGAAACCGAAATATATAATTGCAACTAGAAATGCTGCCAGTTGCTGCAACATTTTACTTAATTGCCAACAACTGCACACCGCAGACAACTTTACTATTAATTGAACTTTATGTGTACGTTTTCCTATACCATAGACTTCCATAGACCCAGGCGTTCACAAGTATGCTGAATTCATACTTATATTTTTTCCTTTTATTATTTTTTGTTCTTTTCTCTTCATTTTATTTTAATAGGAATAATATATATTTTAGTATTTTAGGTGGGTAATTAATCTTCTTACTTCTCTTTCGGATTTTGACTTATGCGCTGCTGTTAATGGCAGCTCGCCTTGCCGGAATAAAATAAATAAAATTACCACTCGAACATCTGCAGTTCCAACAGTATTATTATTTATTTATTTTTTTGTTATTGTTGTTGTTGTTGATGTTGTAGTACTTCTTTTTAATATATATTATTTGAATATTTCCATTTCTCTTATTATTAAATTCTATTCTTTCGCTTCGCGCTTCTCGCTTCTCGCTACTCGTTTTTGGTTTGGTTTATTATAATTATTAAATTTTTTTCCCCTGCTTTATGCTTCATGTGTTTGCTAGCCGCTTTCCTGCCTTTTAATATTATATTTTTATATCAAATGTGTTCGAAATTCGAATGATATAGAATTTATTTGTGTCGGAGTGTGAGTACACGTACAAGGCTGGCTATAAAGGCAGGCAATGCAGGGATGAAACAAAGCTGCTGCTGCTTTGCTGCTGCTGCTATTGCTGCTTTGGTGTGCTAAATTTGTGTGGCTTTGTTGGTGTTGTTGTTGTCGGAGTTGTTGTTGTTGTGGACTTCGTGCCTTTGTAATAATTTGGTTAACTCCTCCTTAATTTTTTTTTATATTACACAACATTTTTTCTTTGATTTTAGTTTTTTTGCCGCGTTTATTATATTATTTATTTTATTCTCTTTTTTAGGCAATTGAAACCGTTAATTAAGTAAGCCATCATACAGGGTGTGGCTTTTAAATTTAATGTATATTAAAATGAGAATTCATTTGTAGCATTTGTGCAAATGTGGGAACAAATGCTATTGTCGGTGTCAGGTTTCAAATTTATTCCAGAAAATAAAATACATATTTTTTTTTACCATATATCTTTGTTATTAAAAAACAAGTGTAAATTATTGACTAAAGATCATTAAATATATTTTGTTTGAGATAGTAATTGCAAGGGTTGAATTCATTAATTACGCCATCCAGAAGACTATATCATTTGCATTAGTATTTTTTCATTAAATTGTAAAAGGATATGCAATACAGATAAAGTTACTCATATGAATAAATAGAATTTTGTAATCTAATAGATGAAAGGATAACAAATTTATTGCAAAAGATTTTTTAAAAGATAATAGATGTATTCATCCTATTATTATTGCAATAGTGATGTCAACATGCCAACAGTCCACATTAGAAAGAGAGTTTAGCAAGAGACTTTAGCAAGGCACTTTAGCAAGAGACTTTAGTAAGTGTCTTTAACGTAAAATTCGGAGCAGCCCAATATATTGATTAAAAATATATTTTCAATTTAATTCACTTCAATCGTACTGAATGAATATATTTTTATGCTTTTGTATTCATATTTAAGCCTAAATCAAAGAACTAACATTAGTCATTGCTACACAAATTGTTGGCTTTGAGTTATTCCTGAGAAATGCACACCCCATTTTAATGGAAAAAAACTTTGAATTGTTTACCCATTCACATATTTTTTTGAATGTATATTTTATCGATTACCACCTGTTCGCATAAAGGTGGTAATCCAAGGAAGGATATTTAACTCCATTGAAGAAATATTCCTTAGATTTGGTTTCAAGCGACTACAACTTGTTGGAAACCCAAAAATTAAGAAACCAATGAAAAAGATTCGGTTTTATTGGAATAGCATTATCCAGGTATGGCTTCCGCGACTTTTATCTATCTGTAAATCTGAATAAAAATACAGAGAAGGAGGTTGGGGTCTACTGTAAAGTATTTTCCATAAATAAATTGTAAAGAAATAGCTATGAATGGAAAAGAACTTTGAATTGTTTACCCATCCACACTTTTCTTTGGATGTATATTCTAGCGATTACCACCGATATGCTGAGTTAAAAAGAAATGTCCAAGGGGGGACATTTGATAACATTGAAGTAGTAATTTTTAGATTTGGCTTTAAGCGACTACTGCTTGTTGGAAATCTCAAAATTAAGAAACCAAGGAAAAAGATTCTTCTCTATTGGAGAAGTATTCCTTCAGGTGTGGCTTTCAGCGACTTTTAATTGTTTCCAAATTTGACAAAAAAATGGTATCTAATGCAAAATATTTTCGAAAAATAAATTGTAAAAAAATAGCTATGAATGGAAAAGAACTTTAAATTGTTTACCTATCCACGATATTTCTTGAATATATATATTATAGCAATTACTACCTGTTCATATATCTAAAAAAAAGGTCCAGGGAAGTATTCATTGAAGAAGTATTTTTCAGATCTCGCTTAAAGCGATTACTAACTGTTAGAAGCCAAAAAAAATGAGGGACATACAAAGAATATTTGGTTCTATTGAAAAACTATTCTCCAGATATGGCTACCAGTGACTATTACCTGTCTGCAGATTTAAAATGTTAGATCCAAGGAAGAAAATTTGTCTTCTGATCTTCGAAGTGATTGTCAAAATTTTAACCTATTTTGACCCTAAATATAAATCGTTCTATAAAACAGGCATTTAAATGTTGGAGAATTTCTAGAATGAATGTATCATTATTGAGAGATACTAAAAGTATGTTGTTGAATTTACCTACAAGTGATTTTTGTTTCATACATTCTTGATCTACTAATTGAGTGATGAGTAATTTGTACAAATATATTTTAAAAGATGTTCAACATATACTGAAAGTAAATTGTTGACAATTACAATATACCTACATATCCCCTATATTTAAAAACTACATCGAAGAAGGAGTAATTAACAAAGGAAGAACATTTCATACTGAAATTCCATTTATCATTATAAAATCTTTTTCCTCTTTTTTTTTATAACCACGAATTCAAATTTTAATTTCTCCATTATGCAGCAGTCCGCTACTGTTTAGGTCCGTTGCACTTTAGTTTAATATAAACATATTTTGGCCCTTTTAGGTTCAATTAAAAAAATTACCTTTCTTCACCTGAGCTTATTTATGGCTCTGGTATCTGACATTACTTTATGATTATTGTTCTTCGATAAGTTGCTTTCCTTTTGTTGTTTTTACTTTTAGACTTTTGGCTCATTTTTTGGTTCATTTTTTTGTTCATTTGGCAAAAGTACCGTCTTCGCTGTGTAAACTTCACATGTTGCTAACTTTCTGCTGCATTGCTGGCTGGCATTCAATTTTGATTCCTTCGACTGTGTTGCTCTGTTATTATGACGATTTCTTCCATAACATTTCGTTTTTCTTTACGAATTAAAAACCTTCGAATTACTTTTATTCCCAGTGCAATTTTTGTGTGTTTGATGCATAATCATGCACCGGATATGAATTAGTTTTTTCCTTCTCTTCAACTCTGCACTTTTTGTTTTCATATTTATTTATAATTTTTTATTGCATTCATTTTTTTGTTTATTACCTTAAAATATTTTTTTGTACCGTACACTCTTCCATTGAAATAATTTACATATCGCAAATACTAAAATTCAAAACATCATTCGACCGACTTTGCTACTTTGCAACTTTGTGACTTTGGTGCATTTCAGTTTATTTCGGCGAGTTCGGCGAGTTCGGCGGTGCCGACAACGAGTTCAACGCTGCTAACAACGAGTGCGGCGCTGCTAACAACGAGTTCGGCGCCTAAATTCGTATTATTTGTTGCGCCGTTAATATGCACTTTTGTTTTAATTTTTTCATTTATTTCTTTATTATCAGGGTTATGATGATGTTGTTGTTGTTGCTATTATTATTCTTACTGCCTCCTAATATTAGACATTCTCGACTCTACCCACTTTCGTTTATAAATGTAGAAATATAAAATAATTGCTTCGGTCATTTCCACTTTCAAAAAGGAAATCGTCATTTGTAATTTCTTAGCATTTATTTATTTGTGTTGTTTTTTCTTCTTATAAATTATTTGCAGCGCCCCAAACGCCACAAACGGCCGCAGTTTTACTTCGATATAAACTAGTAATTTAGGCACATTAAATTAAGTACGAATAGGCTTCCTTTAATATTTCGTATTATTCTGAGGTGCAAGCTCATTTATCCTTGCTTCGAGAGTAATTCTCTTCCAGCTATTAAAAAATAAATACTGAGCAAAGTCCCTAATAGCAACTTAGTTGCTTTATACTTAATAGGCATCAGTTCTTCGAAGTGTACCTAATCATTTCGAATCAAATACTTAAATTCCGTTTAGAGTTTATTTAGTAAAAACTAAATTTATTTGTTTAAGGTTTTCCGATTATGCGGAAATGTGCAATACTCGCAAGAGTGTGACAAAGAATGTGAATCCGAATTGGTGTACAGTCTTGTTTTGCAACCCAATGATTCCAACTTGTTCCTAAACACTAAAGATAAGCTGAGTGATTAAAGATTTCCAATAAAAGAAGAAGCCCCTAATGTGGATGAAGCACATATTTCACCTCAACTAAAGGGGAATGTTAAAAATGTTTTCGAAGTAACTAAAACAATAGGTTTAAAAACAATATTTTGAAAGTACCTCAACCTAAGTGTAGATAGACTATGACAAATAGTTTAAATGAATGCGAATTCCTTGAAGTGAAAAACTTTGAAATCTCATGCGTCTTCTTACGCTGTTATGAGAAAAGATAAGTACCCAAATAGTTGATACTCATTAATCCTTGGTATATACTAACTATACTAACTGTGAAGTAAGAAATAACGAAATCACATAAAGCTTTACATGAATTGTCAATATATAAGCAAAACTACTAAATATTTGTTAGCTAAAAAAACAATATAATCGGAGAACCCAAAAATCTCACATTAAATATATTGAAGATTTTAGATACGTAATATATAAATACAATTAGATCTACGTTAATCGTTGATCAAATTTAACTTGT
>NC_051846.1:11005946-11124779 GCF_002237135.1 Teleopsis dalmanni
ATAAACTATGAATTCTGCTTTCGTAAATTTGGAAGCAATAAAATATTATATCATTAGTCTGAAACCTGAAAAATTGATGGAAGTTAAAGTGGGTTCTGTTGTAGTTTATATATACTTCGATGTTACTTTAAATACATAATATATATTTTTACATGCACTAATTTTAGTTTGACAGTGTAAAATAGGTATGTTTACATTATAATGTAAAATATGTAGTGATAAGGTATCTTCCTCTTTGCTTGATAAAACGGCAGTAAGTGTATAAACACCTTGCAGATTAGTGTCTGTGACTAGTTAGCTGATTCACTGAAGCAAGAACTCCGTTGAGTTATGATAATGAATTTTTCAAGTGATTTTACAGAATTATAGTTTGAAACTCAGAATATCTTCCTAAGAGAATATATATTGCATCTCTTTACTAGGAGTGCAGCTCTAGATTGGTATGAGCATCCATGGAATCAAACAACTGCAGCGCTCTGTTTTTATTGTGTTTTTGCACACTCTGGACTCTCAAGTCTTTATGTATAACTGTATTTCTGATATACCATTGAGATTTTAGCATTCGTCTCAATATAATATTCTGATAATATCACTTATAACAAAAATAATGACAGTAGCAGTATTAAGGTCCTAACTGTAATAATTTATCATAAATTTTAGGGAGTGAACGAGTATCAGATACTTATTCAACCAAAACTTCAAACAAAAAGTAAATCTGATATAATTACTTTGTTCCTTTATCTACTAATTAACGTCCACCTTAAAAGATTCAATTCGTTTTAAAGGTTTTTCTGATGGAAAAAAACTACTTCACTTTCAATTCTGCTAGACGCATCCATTCATTAGTAATAGTAATAGTAATGCAGTAATCTATTGACAAGAAACCGAATCTGTGTGAGTATCGCCTGAAACTTAGTTAATGAGCCAAAAAACGCGGCTGCGGCACCAAATTCGATTGGCGAGGTTGCCTAAAAAGATACCGCACTGTCATTTCAATGAAAGCCAAGTGAAATTTCGCGATTACGTCCTGAGCAGCAATGACAGGCATTGAAGTGCAAGACTTTAGCACAAACAAAACCAATAGCGAAATCAAGCAACCGATACGGACATAAAAGCTAATGTCTGCAACTCTAAACTCGCACACAATCGCACATTATACTTACATATATATAGTAAGTATAGTATGTATGATTGCATTTGCGATGCTGGTACGAGGTGTTCAGTCGTATAAATTTGTGATTTGCCTTTCCAGCAAAATCCACTTGGACTAAAACTTTGTCTATAGTCGCCGCAAGGGGCGTCAAGTCTTTGGGTTTGAGTTCAATTGCTCTGCTGCATATGGCACTTGTATGCAAATCGTAGCTTAAACCAGCAATGGACTACAACAAAATCAAACGAGTTAGCCTGTTAGGCTATACGGAACCCTTCCCTCCGTCAACTTGACTTAACAACGAAAACATAAAGCTTTAGTTGCTGACAAACACATACGCAGCATTAAACCAAACGCGAAATTCTTATGAGCTACGAGCTACAACAGCAACAGCAGCAATAGCAGCAGCAATAATAACAACAACAAAACCATTGCTAGCATTAGAAAGCAACATAAGGGAGCAGTGGAGAGTAGAATATGTCCTGTACGACATGCATACATGAAGACCAGCATCAGTTACAGCAGTGCGGCAACGATGCCGAAACTTAAATGTTTGCAACATCCAGCAGTTCAGAAATCAGCATGCCTTACATACCATCCCCTACTCTTCAGCATTTCTCTCCATAGCCTACGCCAATGCCAATGCCATTTGTACAGTTTCGCGTTTAATGTTTCGCGCCACGTTAGCTGTCCATCACGAGGCTCTCTAAGCTTGATGACTGAAGCTAAAAACCTTAAAGCAAAAATTTACCGCCCGAGACATAAAAAATGCTGCTTGCACTTTCCCCCACCGAAACCGCCGTATCGACATCCTGCATCCTGCACACATACTCCAAACTGAATGCTCCCTCACTGCAACAATGTGGCACAAAATCCTTTAACAACTCCAAAGTCGCAATCGCCGTAACCAGCATCGTTAGCATCACACGTTTGCATTTCGAATACTGCAGGCAGAAGGCAGAAGGCAGCAGGCAGCAGGCGCCCGGTCGACCCGTCACACCGTGCGCCTGTCAGTTCGTCAGCGTCTCATCAACAATTCAGAAGGGGGCCTTTTTTGCATTCACAAAACAACGCGTTATTGTGCGTTATTGGTTGGGCCGTTCTAGCTCTAAACTTTGTTGCGCGCCATCAACTTAAACCCCAAACTATATTATACGCCAGACCATGGATCACTCTACTCACTTGTGAACTGCGAATAGAAGTTTGTATCCTTTAGTACGTATATGTATTGCAGATAGATTTTGCAGCTGCAGTATTCACCGATGAAGCAGCATCGGGCACACATTTGTGTTGTTGTGATTGTTGTTGTTGTTGCTTATTTTTAGCAAACATTCACTGCCTGCCGCGTTGCAGTCTTCCACTTCTTCTTCTTGTCTTTGTTATATTATTTTGCGTATTCCAGTGCAGATACCGGGTATGCGCCCTCAAAAGTGGGGGAGTTTTTGAAGTAGATTTAAATCGCATATCTGCAGCGTCTCTTATATTAAAGGCTCTCATCTCCATTCTATGTCCGCATGTTCGCATGTGTATTTGCTGTGCTGCTAATACGCCGTTTGGTCACCTTCATCCACTTCAAACCACACAATCATATGTATGTTTCGATTTGCATACACTTCACCTCTGCCACTGCCACTCCCGTTGCTGATGCTGATGCTGATGCTCTTCGTGCCACTGCCATTGGCATAGTCCTGCATGCGTTTTTGCTCCCCAAGTACGTGGCTGCTTTTCTCGTCATCAGCACCAGTGCCATTACCATCGAAATTGTGGTCGTTGGTCATCAGTTTTTCGTCTCATCGTCATCGTCACCCGCTAATACATAAATTTTCGTACATAATACGCGCCTAGCGCCGTTTGAATTTCTGAAAATTTTGTTTCTATTTTTGTCAGCAAACGACAAAAATTTTTTCTCCTGAAATACGAGAATATCCGTTAAGTTGCATAGGCTTTGGAAGTCGCAAGAGAACAGTGGAACACAAAATTCAAATTTTTGAATACCTTTAAAAATGATAATCAATATATAGAAATGGAAAAGTGAAAGAGATGTCTATTGAAATAAAATGATATAGATATGAAAGAATATCCTTAAATAAGACTAACCATTGAAGAAATGTGGAGGACTAAATTAAGAGCCTGAAGGTATGAAGCTAAAGTTACAAAAAGAAAGAAAGAAAACTCAGATAAAGGCTCAACACCACGGTGCTCTTCATATATTCACATGATATGCCATAACTCTTTTCGGTAAACACAATTTATTTAACTTCTGCCTATATTTATCAGCAATGAGCTTGAATCTAACATATATTTCCGTCTGTAGTAGAGATTTCTGATTCCAATTTCTTTAGCTATCTTCCTTATGGCAGTTCTTTTATTAGCAAGCACACTCTGTTTAGTTTGTACCATTGAAGAGCTCGGATCTCGCGTCAATTCAAATTTCTGTTCGACCTTTTTAAAAATAGTTATTCTATATACTATATTCTATACATATACACTTACTAATTAGAAAATCAATATTTCCTTTCGGAATTTAGTTTTCATTTTAATAAATACAGAGTTGTATTTTAAGTAGTGAAATATCGTACATTTGCCCCCATTTTATACATTTTTACTTAAGTTAGGTATAACTACCATGTATAATTTGTTAGATATACATTTATATCCCCCACATGGGTAACATTCCATCCAGAACACATGCAAAAAAATTTGAATTGATTCAAGTTAATTCATGTCAGTTCATGTTGCTGTTGACTATCCCCGACACACTAAGTTGATACACTAGCCCAATGTATTAACACATATAGTAAAATTTCATTATCTCTTCTGTTTTTTAAAAACTATTTTAGTTCTTTATTGACATAGAGGAGAGAATTTCCATTGACACTATATCCAGATGACATAATTTTAAAATTGTAAGAGCAGTACAGTATAGCAGATATCATGAGCTCTATTTTTCTTGCCCGATATCATAGATTCGATTTAATACTTTATGATGGGCGTTCCATATTAGATAGAGGCCCATTATTACTTCTTTCAATACACGAACCTTACTTTTTCTGTATAATTAATCAATAGAACTTTATCTCTCACCATCTTTAATGGTGAATGAGATATACACCACTATTACTATTATTATTATTATTATTAATTATTTCTTAAAAATAATGTTAAATTTATTTATAATTAATATTTTACAATATTTTAAAATAATTCTAAATTAAAACAAAACAAATAAAAAAGTTTAAATTATTTGGTTTTATGCCTTTTTATTATTATTAAGTGAGTGATCTATGAAAACTATCGTGCTATAATCCAAGGGTCTCATATGTTAACTCGAAACTACTAAAGTTATTTATACCCCAATTTAAGTCTAGAAACTCACCAGATTAAATTACAGATATATAGTATAAAGTTATTGTAGCTGTTACTGTGCAATTGGAGGGCAGGAGCAGATAAACCTGTGACCTGAAAACTAGTTGGATATTTTACTATTAAAATTGATTAAATAAATTTTTGACTTCCGTTTTGATGAAAGAAATTAAATTCTTAATATAAACTATTGTTTTCAATAAGGAGGTATTATGCACAGTAGTAAATTAGAACACTATTATTTATAAATTAATTAAATGTTTTGGCTGGCCATACAGCTGTTGCGAATATTGCCAAATATCCATCATCAGTGATCTTGGAACTATTTCTTATATTTAATTATTCATATAAAAATGTTTGAGACCACAAGTACCAAAGGTTGAACTCGTGTCCTGCCATGAGTATTCACAATATAAATTAGAAATGATATATTGAATTCGGATCCATGCACTTCGCTTCATACCGTTATTAATTTTGATTTATCTGAATCAGAGAAACGCTTTTAATACATATATACACATATATAATATATATAATATATAATACATAATATAATATATAATAATATATATAATATATAATAATATATAATATATATGTTATAGCCCAATGTTCTCCTGGGAACGCAATGGAATGAAGAAAAATAAGAAGAAGATATATACAATATATAATATATATTATAGTATTACTATACATTATAATTAATTATATTTCATTTTTCATTGAAATAATTTAAATTTTATTTAATTAAAAATTAATATAGAATTTGGTTCCTTAGTTCTTCACACAATATTCGAATTATATTCTAAAAAATTTTTAATAGTATTCAAATAAAATTCTAATAAAATATACAGATTTTAATTCCTTAAAAAAAACACATTTAAAAGTAAATATTTTTGAGTAGTCAAATTAGTCGAATTAAAGCTTACTTTATTAAGGTCCTGCAATATGTAACCATTCGCAGACTACCAAACCTCCAAATGAATCCAAAATGGTCTCCTGTGTCTCCTGTGCATTGTACAACTTCGTACATAAAAGAACCAAAAAAGCCAAACGAACCAAAAGAACCTAAAAGTTCAATTTTAATATTTTTGAAGGCAAATAGCGTATATCATAGTTGCAAACAGTATGTAAACTTACTCCCCGCACCTCGCCCGGCCAATCTGCAACACCAATCAACATACTCCATTTCATGCTGATCCCTTGCATAGCTAAATATTTCGCGACTTTTGTTGTTGATTGCTCCAAGTGGCCAGTTAACTCCGCAGCTACACCCAACAAAAAAAACATTCTTATAAATGAAAACAAACGAAAATGAAGGAAAAAAAGAAGTCTAAAAAAACAACAACAAAACAATAACAAAAACTGTTAGTTTTGTTTTTGTTTTGTAAGTTTTTGCAAGTTGTCGCGTTGTTGTTACTCTTGTAAAAGCTATGAAATGAAATCTTTACATACGCCGCCGCTGCCACCGCCGTCGCCGTCGCCGCCGCTGTTTCAGCAGCATACCAATGTGATAACTACACACACACACATACGCATACACCGACTTACATACAGCAAACACATGTGACTACATGCAAAGCTTTGGCTACAACAGAATTGGGTTTCTATATGTCGCGTCGTTTGCTTCACTTTTTATGCAGCAAACATTCATAAAAGGCTTAGAGACAATTTTCTATATGCTTCGCATCGTCGCGTTCCTAAGTCTGCTGCCATGTTTGGCTTGTCAGAAGTTGTGTGGGTGCGGGGTACGGGGGCCGGGGGTGGCTCAGCTCATATGTTTTTGCTTGCATTGATTTTCATCGATGAAAGTCTCTGTATGCACTTCTCCAATGCATCTGCCACTTACCCCCAGCTCTTACGTTAATGCTTTGCTTTGACTAACGTTGTTTCTGTTGCTGGTCCTGCTGCTGCTGCTGCAACTCCAGCTGTTGTTGTTGTTGTTGTAGTTGTTGTTGCTATTGCTGTTGTGTCAATTTCATTTGCAATATCAAAGGAAGCTGGAGGTGATGTGTGTAAATTAAAGAGTTCAATTTTTAATGTTTACATATTTAGTTATCACATTTATAAGTATTTTATTAAAGCAATCGCATGTCTGATTAGAGGGTTTCTCTGTATATATGCCCTTCTTGTTACTATAGATTTTTATTGGTATTAAAAGGACATATTATTGATTCTGTAGCTTCTTCTTGAAAAAAAATTAAAAAGGATTCATTATAAAATTTTTTAAAATCGCATTTTTCGTGTAAGAAGAAAGAATTTCAGTATTTTAATATATTTTTAATAATATACAAAAAAAATTCATTAAAAATTTCTTAAAATCACGTTTTTTATATTAGAAGAAGCATATAATTAATTACTTAGCTTTTTTTAACAAGAAATAAAAAAATATCATTGAAAAATTTTCTTAAATTGCGTTTCTGGTATAAGAAGTAAAAATTTTATATATTTGTAATAATAAACAAAAAATAATTTATATCTTAAAATTACATTTTTGCTATTAGAAAAATCACATAACATAACATACAAAAAAAAATTATTAAAAATTTTTTTAAATTACATTTTTGCATTTAAAAAAAGCATATGGTCAATTTCTTAGCTTTTTCTGACAAGTAATAAAAAAAATAATTAAAAATAATTTTAATTTTAGCTCTTCTGGCAATTAAAAAAAAAAAGCATTAAAAAATGTCTTAAAATTGCATTTTTGGCATAAGACAAAAAAATTTGGAATTTTTATATACATATTTAATAATACATAATTTCATTTTTTTTAAATTTCTTGAAATGTTTTTAGTATCTTTTTTGACCAAATAAAAAAAAAATGTTATTGCTAAATTTCTTTAAATTGCATTCAATGCAATAGAATCGGTTGAAGATTATTTTTTTATTATACAGGGTTGGTTATATTAGGTAAACTTTCTAGTGGACTTATTTAACAAAAACAAACGCTTTTTATCAAAACGATATTATTAGTCATTTTCAGCTTCCTTGTCAAAGTTGCAGCTCTGTAAGAAGGATCCACTAATATGGACCTGTAATTACAGTGACAGAAATAAGAAGTTACCTATAGGTTTTTTAAATAGTGTTAGTTAAAATTGTAAGAAAATTCGATACAATCTTCATGGAGATGAAGGAATTTATGCAACATTTATAACGAAAAATGTTTTTGAAGAAGTCTTTACTTCTAAATAGTTTTTAATGTACTTAAGAGGAAAGAAGTACTTTAAATTGTTGTATATCAATAAAGGCCGATTCTGCGAAAATCAGCCTTCGTATTAACATCGCAAAGACTAAATCTATGCATTTGAAGATGTTGGAGGATTTGAGTATCTTGGAAACACACTAACATCTGAAGGTGGAACAGATGCAATAAATAAAAGAATAACGAAGGCTAGTGGTACCTTGTCCGCTCTTTAGTGGGTATGGTCAAATAAAACAATAAAACAAGAAACCAAAATTCAAATATTTAAATCCTGCGTCAAGTCAGTGCTAGTCTCCGGCAGCAAAACCCGGCGCTTAAAACAAGAAGCGATTCGAAAACTACAAACGTTTACAATACGATAACTAACGCTCGTTTGTGGCAAATATTTAAATAAATCGCTATTGAGGAAGAAATAGTGCGGAAGAATACAAATGGGTTGAACATACCCTTCGGAAGACTAAGTTTTTAATATACCCATAGTTAATGTAATGTTAGAACACGCCAATAATAATAATAACAATAAAGATGAAGTAATAATTTAAATAAAAAATAATTTTTGGAGCATATCTTACAACTGAAATTTGTTTTATGTTTTATGATGATTTTAGATTTGATTTACTAATTCATTACTATTTAAAAAAAAAAAATTTGGAAATAAAAATTACTAATTTTGTTATACTAAAGTAGAAAAAATGTATTTCATTATAGCAATTTCATTTTCTATTTTATTCTATTTTTTTATATATATTAATTGTCGCGTATTTATTACATTTATATTCATATATAATATATAGTAGATACTTTCATTAACCTCTTAATTAACTATTAACTAGAAAAATTAATTATATTTCAATAAAACTATTTAAATATTTATATATAAATTAAGTTTTTATTTATATATAAATTAAGGAACACCTATTTTTACTTCAACGAGTAACAACAGTGCACGAGTCGTATGAGTTATATTTCAGATGACAACCAATAATAGTAAAACATGCCAGCACATATGCCCAATATAAAAACAACAACTACAACTACAACAAAAGCTAAACTCAACTCAAAATAAAAGTAATTTGTACCTCATAAAAAACATAAAAGAACCACAAACAAAAACAAAAACTACCAAGTTCAATTGTTTTAAAACGATATGCGACGGCATATGTGCAACTAAACACGTAAGCACAAAAACAACAACATGAAAAATGGAATAAATTTTATTACATGCCACCAGATTTACTATAATAAATATGTAACAAAGGAAATAAACACCAACAACAACAAATTATATTAGTAATGCAAATTTCATTCACTAAGCAATAACAATAACAATAAGAGCACAAACATTTAATTTATATGAGTTAAAGCAGTTGGTCCATATATGTGATAAACATATGCGATCTCATTTACTCTTTTTTAATTTAACAGAATAAAATATATTGTTTTTGTGTTTTGTATTTTATGTTTTGTTGTATTGTTTAATATAATATAAAACATATTTTAAATAAAAGGTAAATGTGTATTTGTGAGCACACATATAATGTACAACAAAAAAAACAATAAAATAAAGTAGAATTATATTCAAAGTGAATATATACAAAAACAAAATACATGCTTTGCAAAAATTTTTGCACAACACGCAAACACACACATATGTACGTAAATAAGCATACATTATGAGTATGTGTGTATAAGAATTTAGTTGTGGCTGCTCGGGTAGGGGCCGGACTAACTAATATAAAGGTGGCAAAAATGAAACGAAAAATTAATATGGCGAAAATTGCTTATACTGCATGCAGTTAGCTCGCAATGCACAAGGTACTTGCTTTGAAGACAACGTTGCGCTCATATATGAAATTAGCGCAAAAAAATGGCTAAAAATATACACGCTCTTTAGAAACAAAATTTCGACAAAACATTTTGTCATTGACAAGTGAGTCGTTTGAAGTACACACACAAACACACATTCATAAAATGCACATCTAAACCAAAATCAACAAAACTAAAATTATTTGCTGCTAAGAAAAACAAAATCATATTCATTAAAAGGCGAATTCATTCTTCAACGCTGTTTGTGAGAAATGTAATTTATTTGTAGGCGAATTCGTATGGCATGTGTTTGCCCGATTCGTTTCTCAAAGCGTTCCGTTGTGGGGTTTGTTTACAACTTGCTTGAAAAATGCTCTAACATGAAGTGTTTCTGCAAGCAAGCACATTCACTCACTCACTCACGTTGACTGTGAGACAAAAAAGAGAACAGAAACTTAAGTTGTATTTGCCTGCTTGCTGTGTACGGAGTGTGTAATGTGGCTTTATACTGTATGTGTTTGCGGCAGCAGCAGCGCTACTTCAATTGTTAAGGCAGCATTGTACAATAAATTAATATTAAATTGCTAATTAATAATAATATTTTTATAGAAAAGATTTTTAACAAAGTTCGAATAAGAGAGTGTTGAAATAAAAATATTGAGATATTAGTAGAGAAGTTAGGATATTAAATATAGAATGATTTTTCGTCAACGTGTTCGTTAGGAAGTAAACATAAGTTAAGTTATAGAAATTAATTTTGATTCAATAAATAAAAATATATATATATATTTAGTAATTGATTTATTTAAATTTTCATTAATATGTTAATACATTTTTTTCATTTTATATAAGGGAATTGTTTAAATATACCGGCTATCATGCATTCCATTTTCTTTGAAACCATTTTTGAAAACGGCGGCATTCTTACGCGAGCATATTTAGTCTTTTACTCTTTTTTGTTGCATTCATACACCACACAGAGACTCTTGTCTCACGAGTAGTAAAATTTTGCTCAACGTACTACACAAAACAATAACAATTTTCAATTTTCTCCACGGTTGAGTATTTTTAAAGAAAACTCGCGTTTTACGCGGCGTACAGCGCAGCGTTGTCACACAAAACTTACACAAAATTCAAATGCGAGAGAAAGTCGAAAAACACAAAAACAAAGTCAAATGACACAACGCAATGTGCTTGTGCTGCATGCGAGTATAAACAAAACAAAAGCAAAGTAAGCAAGCAAAATCCAAGCCACAGTATTAGCGACAGCAGCAGCAGCAGCAGAAAGTTTGCGAAAATTAAAGCAGCCAGCATAGAGCAAAGAGAGAGAGAAAGGGTTGTTTCGTGGGTGCTAACGTAGCGAAATGCATAGCGAAAAGCGCACACAGCGCAACAGAGCAACACCAATACATGCAAGACCGGCATAACATGTGTGAAATTCCTTAGCATGCAGTGGCACAAACAGAAAGGAAGATGACTTCGGCATATTTCCGCAAAATTATACAAGGAAAAGAGCGCACGCAATTCAATTGAGCAAATGAGCGTTGCTTTTTTATGCCGCTTATTTTGTTGTTGTTGTTGTTGTTGCTGCTGCTATGGTTGCTGTTGTTGTTATTGTGTAGAACGTAGGGTTTCGTGAAATAGTGCTCCTATTTCTTTTACTTACACGTATTCTTTATAGCGAATTGCACTTGTGCATATAGGCGACTTGTGCAGTCGGCGTAGTCGCAGAGTAATGCATGCATTCGCTGCACTTGTACATGCGTTGCACTTGTCTTCTATATTAGTGTTGCGCTTTGTTGTTGTGTTTTGTTTTGTTTTTGCGCAACAACAGCAACAACTACAAGAACAACTACTCCACTAAATTCTTGCACATGTGATTTTTTTCTTTATAGCAGTTAGTTCCGTTGTTGTTTGTAGGGGAGCAGCAAATAAAGGAAAGCGAATGTTCGTTCCATTGCTAAAATAGCGCCATAGTTAAAGTCGCCGTCATCGACATCGCCATCGCCATTGCCATCGCCATCGGTGCCGTATAGTTATCATAATTGTTGTTGTAATAGTTGTTGTTGCTTTTACTCTTCTTATGTCAGCTACAACAATGTAGATGTCGTAGTCGTTGTCGTTGTCGTTGCCGATGTCGTCGTCTACTACTCGTAGCACAACAAAGTTGCACTAGCGAATCTGAAACGAAAATCGTACACATATGCACAAACATTCTTACTCAAACATACATGAGTTGAGCATGCAAGCACACACACATACACACACACACATTCACATACATATATACATATCGACATGTACACAATTTGGTAAAAACTTATACGTTTATTACGTACATACTTACGTACAATTGATACGTCGTCGTCGTCGTCGTAGTCGTTGTGCAAAACTGCTTTAGTTGTGCTTGGCTTTGGCTTGCTTGCCTTTGCTTGCTTGCCTGCTTGCTTGTTGGCTGACTAAAGCTGCTGTTGCTGGTTTCGTTGCTGTTATTATTGCTCTTGTTGTTGTAGTGATGTTGTTGTTGTTGTGTTGTTGGTTGCTTCAGTTTTTCCGCAGTTAAGTTTTTGTGTTTCAGTGTTTTTCCGTATCAAAATGTGCAAAACGATTTCAGTCTAATTCAGACGGTCGTGCTGAGAAGACTTTTGTTCAAAACGAAAATCGAAAATACCGAGATTGCGAGATTGCGAAATTGCGAACTTGCGAAGTTGCGAAACTGCGAAAACTGTTCACCAAAACTAAATCAGACACGTTAATTGCAATTACGACGACAACGTAAAATACGTAAAATACGTAAATACGCACGCAAACCTTTTTGGTTACTGTTATTCCAATTATTCTACGTTACGTACAAGCGCCACTGTTATTTAGAGTATTTGTTTATATTTATGAATTTTTGGGGGGATAACTAACACAACAACAACAACTACAATAACAAAAAAAACAAAAACAACACTAATAATAACGCGGCAAAGTAAACAGACCAACCAACAATAGACGAAAGTATTGGCTGTGATACGAGATATGACGAGCAGCACCAACAACGCAAGCAACAACAATCGCAACACCGTTAGATCGCGCTTTAGAAAGTGCACGTAAAGAATAAAAACAAAAAAAAATAGCAGAACAGCAACTACAACAACAAAAACAACAACAATAGGAACTTTTTGAAAAGAGCGCGTAGCATGCGTTACGTTTTTCGTATTGCGAGTGGCAAATTTTGAATTTTGTTTTATAGTTTGCGGTGTATTTCCGGTTGACGTTGTCGCTGTCGCTGTCGTTGTCGTTGTCGTAGTCGTTTTATGTTAATAAAATTATTGCTGTTAATGCATTGGTAGTTGTGGTGGTAAGACTATTGGTGCTGTGTTGGGGTGTGTGTGTGTTGAATTAGTACTTTACGCACACGTGTGTGTAGAGTTAATCTTTGTTGTGAGTGCGTGTGTGTGAGAGATGGTAGCTGCATTGAAAACGGCAAGCAATAAAAATAATTAGTAAATGCAATGAAATTAAAAACAAATTATCATTATAATATGTAAAATTATAGTTAACCTACAGCCCCGTGAAATCCGCCTGCAAACTAATTTTATATTATGCATATTTAAAACACAAAAAAAATCTTAACAATAAACCGTAAATTACACATAAAATAGTTAATAAAAACTTATCAACCTTACAATAATATTGACCTAAAATGGCCTCAAACTCACCACCAAACACTTCACCACAAGCAATTGCCGGACATGCAGCTGACAGCTCTTCACCATTTCGTAAATTATTTGAGTCCACCACTGTAGTGACTAAACAAGAGCGGGAATCATCACCACAGCCTGCACATTCGTTACATTCACCAACGAATACGTCAACAGTATTACCGAGCATAATGGCTTCATTTACAACGCCTGAATGTCAACTTAACACGCCGCCACCTATTGCAAGTACGACTGATCAACGTGGAGAGGTGAGCCCTTCACGCAACTCACCCTGTACAGCTACGACACCCACACCAGTTGTGGCAACAAACAATAGTAGAGCAAATACGCCCATATGCGAACTTGGTTCACCCACACATTCTGTGCCCTCCTCTACCGGTTCGGTTTCAATTGCGCCACAACAATTCTGCTTACGTTGGAATAACTACCAAAGTAATCTTACTAGCGTTTTTGATCAGTTGCTACAAAGCGAATCCTTCGTAGATGTCACACTGGCCTGCGACGGTCGTTCCATTAAAGCGCATAAAATGGTGCTTTCGGCTTGTTCACCATACTTTCAAACTTTACTCACAGACACGCCCTGCCAACATCCTATAGTGATAATGCGTGATGTTAGTTGGACAGATTTGAAAGCGATCGTAGAATTTATGTACAAAGGTGAGATCAATGTGAGTCAGGAACAAATTGGACCTCTATTACGCATTGCGGAAATGTTGAAAGTACGTGGTTTGGCAGATGTGCGCGGTGGTAATAATTATGATTCCTCAGAAACTGATAAAGAGCTCAATAGTACCGATATACAGTTACAGCAACAGAAGTGTACTCCCAACAAAACAATTTCCTCGCCACAAGGCACAACCTCAACACCATCTCCAAAACAAGTACAGTCACGTTTACAAACTGCAGAACAACACGATTCGGATGCCTATCTCGACTTCGTTGAACCTGAGAAGAAAATGCGCCTAACACAAAGTGACTGGGAGCTTGGCAGTAGCAGTAATAATAATACCACTGGTGCTGACAAAAATCTGGAAATGCGTCTTTCACCACTACATCAAGCTGCGCAGGCTGCAGCACGTAACATACGCAAACGTCGCTGGCCATCTGTAGATACGCTATTTAATCCGCCCACAAGTCCACTTAGTAGTCTAATTGCTGCAGAACGAGCTGAGATAGAGCGACATCGAGAGCGTGAACGGGAGCGGGAACGTGAACGTGAGCGACAGCGCTCGTTAATGACACCTCCGACTATACCCACAACAAGTTGTACTGCGGAAGCTACTGCACAGCTGAGTAGTAGCACACGTCTAACACCATCGGTATTGGAAGCAGTTTCACGCCTTGAAATACCATCTCCATCGCCCACTCCTACACCAAATTTGCTAGCCCCGAATCGCACCCCAAGCAGTACACTCACACCAAGCCCTCAATTGTTACAACAACAAGGTCACTCACATCATCATTCCCAAACACATACACATCAGCAACATCATCACTCACATCGTACTTCTCCCGCCTCATCAGCGACATCCACAACACATCCTTCGAGCGTGATCAGTGGTGGACCACTAACTCCTTCATCAGCCACCAGTGCAGTTGGACCTTCGCGTGGTGTTGAGAGCATGCATGCGGACTCGCGCTTTCCTTTGGGACCCGCACAAGCAGCTGCAATGGCCGCTGCAGCCGCTGCTGCACATATGGATCTAAGCACTGCTGCAGCAATGGGTATGGCACACCCACCTCGACCACCACCGCCGCCACCCCATCACTCAACATCCATAGTTGATGATTTGGAAATAAAACCCGGCATAGCTGAAATGATACGTGAAGAAGAGCGGGTAAGTTTTTTCAAACAAACTATTTCATTCATAAATTCTTACTCAATATTGTGTGTGTGACGTCAGTGTTTGTCGCATACCTAAGCTAACCATTAAATTTGTTTCTCTCTTTGTGTATGTGTGTGTATATATTTACACTGTACTGATCGGCATTGTGTGATTATCTGCGCGAAATCGCCATAACCACAAGTGCTACACAAATCTGGCAAGTGTGAACGTCATTTTCATTTCATTCATCTTTTTTTTCTTCTCGTTTGCTTTGATTTTAATCGCTGCCTCAGACCCGCTGTCGGTGTCCCCAACGAGATCGTCATTAATGCTAAGGCGGCGTTGCTATTTGTATTTGTGTTTGTGTGTTTGTGTGTGCGTTGTGCGCTGTGGTGCTTTTTGTTTTGATTCTTGTTTCGCGCGCGTGAGTACGCCACTTTGTAGAGCATGTAACCAAATGGGTAGGTCTCGGCCTTTGACGAGATCATTTGTCTTTGTTGCGGCAGCGTTGAGTGAGCGCGAGCAATGCAGAATTTCCAACTGGCAAAGTGGCAACCACAATTCCACTATACAACAACAACTGTAACAACAACAACAACAACAATATAGCCGATCAAAATAATGTTGCTGATGGCGTCACACAACAAATCGTTATTGTTGTTGCGGTCTTTGTAGTCGCGAGTCTAAATGGGCACATTAAATGCGAATGCTTCATTGTGTATTTTGCCGAATGATTGACATCTCTCACGTGACTCGGCAGTTGTTCAGTTGTTCAGTTGTTCAGCGGTGAAGTGTTTGTTCACCAGCGAATTCGAGTGAAGAAGGAAGGAAGAAATGAATGGAAGTGAATGAATGTGTAAATTTTTACTTATTTTCTTCGGCTGTTGACTTGACAATGAGCACTGACCGCAAGTACAAGTAAAGCGGAAAAAGATAGAAACACCGAGGAGATGTCATAATAATCTTTTTGTTGTCCAAGGTTAAGAAAAACTTTAAAGTTCGATATTTTCAAAATTTGATAAATAATTTCGAATATTAGGAATTTTATATATTTGTAAAAAAATTTTTATTTCTTCAAATAATTTTGCTTGTAAAATTTATTCATACACGGACATTGCATTTTACCGACGGCGAAACAATAAAGCAATGTAAATGCCCACGAAAGCCGTTATTTAGTTTCCAAGCAATGAAGTTGTACTCTTTGGATACCAGTACTTTGATTGATTAAGGGTTCAGCCGTAGAAGTCCTTTCCGAACTCTTTTTTTGTTATCATAAAAATATGTTGTGGTTTTTATTTTTACTTAATTTCTTTATAATTGATAATTAGGTAAGGACCATTTTATGGCAAATGTCCTGGCTGACGTATTTCAACACATACTTTTGATATATAATTATATTTAAAAAAAGTTAGGCTAAAAGCCACACCCTTAAATTCATCATTATTAAATAAAATACTGTCATCAAAATCAAACTTTTATTATTTAAAGTTATTCCGGCAATTTTAGCTAACACTTTCACTTAGACTTTCGTTTATTTTATACTTAAGCTATTTTGAGCACTGCGTGTATGCGTTAGTTAAGTGAAGGGGTTTAGTCAGGTAGTTTATTTGAATAAATATAAATTATCTATGTATAATAACATATACGGCTTTGGATTAGTTGGTTAAGGTGCGCTGATTCTGAGCTTCACATTTGACAGGACCCGAGTTCGATTCCTGGTACTTGCAGTCTCAAAAAGTAATTATTTACGAATAATTAAATACAAGAATTATTTCCAAGATCACTGATGATTAGTATTTGGAAATACTCGAAACATAGTATGGTCAGCCAAAAATTCAATTAATTAAAATAATATAAAAAATAAAATTTTTGTTGTTGTATTTCACTACTGTTCGAAAAAGCCTCTATAGAAATTATTATAAAAAATTATTATGTATTTAGTTATAACTAGTTTTCTTTGTATAGATTATGTAAAATTCACTAGTTCTAAAATTAACAAATTGATAATAGACTTTAATGAACAAAAAGTGCTCAGTAAAAGTGCCCAGATGCACTAACTCGGAAAAGGCTTAATCTAACATATACTTGTTTTCATACACTTGTTCACTAAAACCTATTTCAAATTTACTAATTTACTTTACTAAACGATGTTAAGCAGTTTTTAATAACACTTTTTTCATTATACGGATACTGTGGATAAGTTCTAAAATTGATTATCAGTATTTTTCTAACATTAAAGAGTTCTTTTAAAAAAATTCATTAAATAATAAAGTGCTAGTATGTGTATATTCGGAAGCTGGCGAAAGTTTTATATACATAATATAATTGTTATAAATTTCTATGTAATACAACATAATACAAAATGAAGGAAAATAAAGCTAATACTACTACTATTACTATATTCAAGGAACAATTCAAATAATACAGCCTCTTTTAAACTACCATAATTACCAATCATTTCCTTACCAATCAGTTTTTATCAAATGCTTTTTAGGAATTCATTCAAATTGATCCTACTAAACAGATTCTATTAAGACACGAACTTATATCTTTTCCATAACTTATTAATCACAAGATCAATAAAACCCAATATTTCCTACCGCAAGACCAGGTAATTGATAATTAATACATATTAATTGTAATATTAATAGTTATAATACAAATCATAACAAAAAAATGCAATTATTGTCAATATCATTTGGCTCCGTATCTTTTAGTAAACTTTAGTCTGTATAATAATTGACATCCATTTAGGTTTCTCGAGCATAAATATCATCTAGTCTCTTATGTCCAATTTGATATTTTGGAAATAACTTTATCGTAGTAACTCTTTTTGTTTTCTATTATAATAGAAATATTAAAAAATATCGATTGCATCATGGAAATATTTATTTTTGCTATACGAATCCGGAAATATCTGTAGAACTTCACTTAGTAGTGAAGTAGTGCTAAATTGAAAGACATCTTTCTGTGATTACAGTTAGAACAGGATACAATAATTCATCAATGAACACTGTTTTAAGAACAAATTTTGTTCAATCCTACCAAATGTGATACAACTAATTAAATAATATTTTTTTTATCACCTAAGAGATTCCCAAGTTAATTATTCCATCAATATCTATATTTTAAACATTAATAAAGACTCATATTAAACCATAAACTGTTCGTAAAACCTTGGTTTCAAATCCTAGCATACTTTTCTTAATTACGTGGGAGCCCCCACGTTTCCGAGCCAAAGCAAAGTATTAAGTGAAATAAATTCTTAAAAAAAGCAAGCACTGTTATATACTAATGTGGATATCAGAGTGAGTGTACTGAGATCTATATTATGTGAGTTCAAATTCATCGTCTTTTTTCAATTTTTGCCTCATTACCATTCTCTAACGCTTAACCCAGATATACGATATGTAATAAAATAATATATAGTACATAATATGTAGTAAATAGTAAATAATTTTAAGTCTATTAAAAAGTATATGTAATCACAAAATATAAAACACGATATCTCAAAAATATATCAGGACGAAAAAATGAATTTACGTGCGGTTTTGTTCATGGAAGAAATTTATATTAATACCACCACTAAGACAAACCTATTAGATAACCTAAAGACCTATATATAATTATATTTAATACCATATTAAAATTATACTTGAATCCCACTTTGGCTTAAGGTCATGTGTATTAGACGAAACGCCATTGATTTCATTACAAACCGGCTATTGTCTAGATGGTTTACACTTAGCTCACTGGATATATGAATTTCTTTCTTTACAAAAGGTGGATTGAGGTACAGATGGAGTTTGAATCATAGTGTTTAAGTGTTTAAGATTGAGGTAATTGCATTATTTTATATTGGAAGTATTTGTAGTATCTTATATTTATGTGAGGTATGTTGAAACCTGTTTCGTCATGACAAATGACATTATATAGAAAAAATTTAGTTCTCTAAACGCAATCGGGAATTTGGCACAAGCTACTACAGTAGAGTAAATAACAAACGTTTGACCTTTATATAAGATTTCCACATTAGACCTCATTGTAGACATATTCCCAGACATTTTCCAGAATCAAATTATGTACTTGTAAATTTATTCTGGATAAAAATTCAGAATTTTGTTTAAAGTTAAATGATTTGACATATGTGGCACCAATAGTATATTTATTTCCTTTTTAGTGTGATGGCGATTGATTGACCCTTGTATGAGATATCGATATAATTCCGCAGTGTAGATAAATCGCCGAGTATATTCCGGACTCACATTGTGAAATTCAGTATTGTTTAATCTATATGATAAGATTAATCCACACGAGTACTGATAAATACAGTACTAAATGTCCATAAAGGTCCGAACCATATAGGTACAATCAAAAGGCAGAAAAATGGTTCTTAGCAATATAATATTTAATAATTTATTGCTTAATATTATCTAGATATGTATAATAGAAACTGCTCTACAAACTTGTTTTAATTTTAATACAGTAAGATCAAAACGATGATTTTCTCAAATTCGTATTATTAGATTAATAAAACTTAGTTAGCCTGGAACCCAACGATTTTTGGCGACATTCGCATTACTATAAAAACAAATTGTAGCATTAGAAAATGATTTAAAATACATAGTCAGATAAAGAAAAGCGAAGAGAAATCGATTAATAACTCTTAAAAATATAAGTATTAAAATAAGAAGGATCCTCACCTTTATATTTTTTTTAAAAAACTATCATTATTTCAAATTTGCAGTTTACTTGAAGAAGTAGGCTTAAGGAAATACTTCAGGTCCATAGAGAGGGCATAACATATCTCTAGGTGCAAATTTTCCCAACATAATACAATACTACAATGAGAACTCCATTCCCTCTTGTATGGTTCTTTATAATTTAAGTGGCATGTGTTAGTCTAAGAAGCATTTATATTATATTTCATCTATATGTTTATGACTCATGACGGACTAAATCGTAAAGAATAGTGATAATTTCAAGAGTTTCTTGACTTGGGTCATATATCCGGATAAGGCACCTATGCATAAGTGATATAGGTACAGCTTGTAGTACTTTCAGTAGTAGAAAGAACAATGTAAATGGATTATAGTGCAGCAATCATGCACCAATTTCAAATCAGTATATCAAACGCTTAGATTTAAAGGATTTCCGTAAAATGGGACAGTGATAAATCAACAATATACGTTATAAAACCGGTTTCAACCGCTTTTTTAAACATGTCTTCAGTTTTTCTTAATAATAGGAACTATATATATTCTATCGGTGTTTTGTGTTGCGATCGTGAAAAATAAGAAATTGTACATATGGGACTGTAAAGTAGATATGGGTTCTGCGCTACTTTTTTGCAGTTGCACTGATTCAAATCTGTTTGCGCCATTGCAGATGGCCTTGCACCATCTAGACTATTGTAGATGGACTTATTTCATCTGCACCATTTCAGAGAGAATCACCCCAATGCATAGTGAAAATGACTATTATTATTAAATTCTATATCTATTCTTATTCTTATAATTCTTAATTTTTTTTTAGATAAAATTGATTTAAAATTTAGTTCATATACTATATCATATTTATTTTTTCATAAAATTTTTTCATACACTTAAAATATTAAGTAATTATTTCCGGATTAAAAATATTGTTTGTATTGAATAGTCTCGCAACTTTTGTAAATTATTTAAATTCAATTTAATTCCAAATTTTTTCATAATTTACCAATCATTGATTTGCGTGATAATTAATCATAAAAAAAAAATAATAAAAAATTCAAAACCCTAAGAAACCTTAAAACACTTTCTGCCGACAAAAAACTTAAAATCCTTAATAACATTATAAAAAATATATATATATGAGTCGTAGTATAATTTGGGCAGCAAAAATTATTGATCACATTAACAAAAACTGAGCAGTTCAGTGAACCTGATGCAGCACAAAGACTGCCTAATGATATCCATAAAATGCCATTTACAAATAAAGCGAAGACCGAGACGCAAAAAAATATTTAAATGAAATTTTTATATTTATAAATACTTAAAAAATAACACTCATATAAAAATGCAATTAATCAAAGGAGTCAGATGCTCATAAACGTAAAGAAAAAAGTGCCACAACTGCACAATAATACCGCCGCGCCTGCCGCTCCGACCGCTCACTACGATCGCTTCGATCGCTGCAACCGCTCCAATCTCACAAATTCCATGGCCGATGCACCGCCAACTGACTGACACTTATCTGGTTTTATCTTCTTATAAAAAATGAAATTGATTCTTTTACATTTAAATTGAATGAATGGAACCAGCCGAGGCAACTACACAAAGAATAAACTTCATCTGTCAATATTTGAGTTTTATATGATGCCCAACAAAAAAATAAATTACATAAGAATAAGAACAACAACAACAACACCAACAACAACAACAAGGAGATGAGGCCTAAAAATAAGAAGAAGAAGAAGAAGAAGAAGAGCATAAGATACTTCGGCAGCAGCAGCAGCAGCAGAAGATGCAGAAGATACAATGTCTTCGATGGCATTAGCTGTGCGGGGTATGCTAACGATCCTCAGCGTCACAGAAGCATGTGCCGCCAAATGTATCTGAGACGTTCACATTTTAATAAATAATAAAAATAAAATAAAAATAAAAATAAAAACTAAAAGCAAAAAGAGAAATATTAATAAATGTGTGAATAGAAAACTAAAATAACAAAAAAAAAATTAAAAAAAAAATAATAATAACACAAGAGATGCAAACAATAATAATGCATTTCTGTGTGGAATTTATAAAAACTATTTAAAATTGTATATTATTTAACGAAATAAACAAAAATAAAATAAATTTTAGTGAAATTTTTGAAAGAAGCGCTAACGAGCTCAGCAATATTTTTTTAAGAAAATCACAGGAATTCCTATGATCTCGCGATGATGCTAATGCATTTAAATGCTTTTTAAAGCAGCAACTGCTGTTGATTGCAGCTACAACAACAACAACAACAACAACAGCAGCAGCAGCAATGCTTTGTTTGATTAATGCACTCAGCAAACACAAAGCGTCCATGGATAGATCAATGCTTTTTATGGCAGATCGATCGTTGGAAGAAGATTGGAACAGATGCACGTACTAATGTCAAAGAATGTGTGTTTAGGAATTTTAAATATCACAAATATGCAAAAAAGAATTTTAATTATTTTAATAATAGTTTATAATAAAATCAACAAAAAAAATTATTAGCCATCGTCTCCAAATAATGGAAGTCACTATTAAAGAGCTTTATATTATGGGTATAATAAAATAGAAAAAATCGATTTGAGATTAATATATTTGATAAGTGACCTCTTCTTCTTAGCTTAATCAAACGCGAGTAAATGGTTATCTTTTACGCAATAGCGTCTGTGACAAGTTGGATGATTGACTTTAATAAGAGCTCCATTGAATTCTGATAATAAGTTATTCAGATGATTTTACAGAAGAATATTTTGAAGCTCAGCATATCTTTCTGACGGAATATATATTGCATTTGATTGAAGAGAGTGCAATTCCGATTAGTAATGATTACAGTCCAAGAGATCACCGTTCTCTTTCTTTTTTTTTCCTCTAAGCATTACAGTCTTTCTTAGTACCATTAGTTTTTTGACAATTTATATATGAAAATAGAATAATATAACAAAATAGATTTTATGGAATATTAAAAAAGTATGACGTTCGATATATTAGGTTGACCGACTAATTCAACAAATCATTGAGGGTTTTTCTATAACAAGAAGATTTTACATAGAGAGTATCACTCAATATTCGACATTCTCCATTTCTGATTAACAAAAATCATAATAATGTTGACATACCCAAAAGGAGCATAATATATTGTATAGAGACCAACTCTGAACTCTTAGATTCGTAAGTTCTGAAAAACACCTCACTTCAGAAAAATGGTGCTAGCAATACTCTTATGTTCCACATACCGAATAAGCCCTCACACCTCGGCAAGATGTTACCCCTGGAAATATGGTCCAAGGCATAGATCAATATTTTCACAATCGTTTCGTTTCATTTTTAAAAGTAAAATTCAATGATTCTTCAAGCACTTACACCTTGTTTGGTGTTTTGGCCTGCTACGTCGTTCCATCTTTTGTACGAACAGCGTTTTGCTACATTTACCAATCGGTGCCAATGAAAGTGATTGTTCTGTCACTTACTTTCTGAGCTAGCCACATCGATTGATTGCTTCTATGTTTTGCTCCGATGGAATTATAAAGCTATATTTTTTTTTAAAAATATACCAAAAAACGGATAATACTTTTTATATCATCCAATATTTCTTGTTTTTTCCAAACTTAAAAAACTTTTCCATTTAGGTAACTTACGATTCTTTAGCATTATTCCGTGATGTAAAAATATGTTCTTATTGGGTAGCCATCAATTTTTTTATAATTTCTATTTATTATTATTTGAATCCCTTTATATAGCTATGTTCTACAATTAAAAATCTTCTTAGTACTCATATAAAAAGAATATTTCTCCTAGAAATGACCACCTCTTATTGATAGGGATAGTTGTTAGGCTTATTTCTCCTAGAAATGACCACTTGTAATCGCCAGGGATATTTCTCTTAGAAATTACCACCTCTCATTGCCAGGGGTAGTTGTAAGGCATATTTCTCCTGGAAATGACCATCTGTCATTGCCAGGGATACTCCTCTTGTAAATAACCACCTGTTATTGTCAGTGATATTTCTCTTATAATTGATTGCCTGTCTATACTAGGGATATATCTCCTTGAAATGACCACCTATCATCGCCAGGGATATTCCTCTTGTAAATGACCACCTATCATTGTCAGTGATATTTCTCTTATATTTGATCACTTGTCAATACTAGGGATATATCATTATGAAATGACCACCTATTATTGCCAGAAATATTTCTCCTACAAATCATCAACTGTCAATGTCAGCTTAAGAGTTTTTTTAATGATATATGTACTCATCCTTATTAAGATTTTCAACAATCTTGTCATTAATTTTACTTCGTTTGAATTCAAAGCACCTCTATGCATTTCAACTTTTACTAAGTTCTTTTTATGAAAATTAGATCCTTTATTTGTAAACAATGCCAACTCCTCTTTGTGAATGTAAATGAGCGCAATTCTGCCATCCTTACCATAATTTGATATGTACTATTTTCTTCCTAATAATTTCTATAATTTCTATAATTAAGCACCAAATATTTGTTTAAATATGCATAGAACATGAAAGAAAATCTATTACAAATTTTCACACGAATTACATCACCTAAAAGGAGCAGGAATTCTGTTTCGAGGAAGAAAAAAAAATTAATAAAAACATCATAAGTACAACTTCACTACGATGTTAAAAACTTAAGTCCTTTGAAAGTGCACAAAACGTTTAGCAAATACAAAAAAATTACTACGACGAAATAAAAATAAAAGTTAAAAAGAAAAGTTGGATTGAGAAGAATATCAGTGGAATCCTTAAAATACTCATTCCTGTCATTTAACGCACAATAATGAACCAAGAACCACCACAAGTGCGCACATATAAAGAACAATCAACAGCAGCAACAACAACAATCATATGAACATCCTTGCAATCTAAATCTCAATCCCACCACCATCGTCACCATCATCACCATCACCATCACCAACACCAACATCGTCATCACCACCAGTACCAGCAGCAGCAGCAGCAACGGCAGCAGCAGTAGTAGTGGCAGCAATATCAGTACCAACCAACATTGCTATCATCATCCACCAACATCAACATCAACACAAACGGCAACAGCAATGGCAACAGCAATGACAACGACGACGACAACGGCTGCCACACTCAATTCAAAAGAAGAAGGAAGCCAACAATCCACTTAACCCAAACGATGACAAAAGTCATTACACTCTCGTCACTTTGGCTTCTTTGGTCTTTGGATTTGACTTTGGTGTCGCTATTGACGGTATTTTATACTCTGCCGCTACCGCTATCGCTGCCTTCTTCTTCTTCTACTGCTACTTCGACTACTTGACGTTCATCTTCAGCTGCGTCTAAATCTATTGTCCCTGTTGCTGTTTTCAGGATTTACTCGCTTGTGAGATGCTCGCCTGGTGTCAGTGTAAATTGGTATAAAATGTACGAACAAAGGCACTACACACTCACACACATTTTTATTAACCCACAAGCACAGTTTGTAACAGCATCTGCAGCTGAGCGAGTATCTGTACGGGCATCTTTACGTGTATCTGAACAACAAAGTAGAAAAGTAGCTAGAATTGTTTTCTTTTCTTTTTTATTTGTTGTTTGTTGTTGTTGTAGTTGTTGTTGGTTTCTTTTTTTTGTTTTTTTTTCTGAAATTTAATAAATAAAATAAATAATCAAATATATTTTATCTCCGTCTATATGTACGTACCTATGTTATGTGCATACAAATGTCTGTCCATAAATTATATTTATTTAAACATGTGTATCTGTATGTCTTCATAAAAATGTCTATAATAAGGTATGAAAAATATTGTATCTGCAGCAGCTCAAAATATAAAAAATGTGCTTATTTAAAAATATAAAATATAAAATTTTGTGTGGAACTCATAATCTTTTTTGATGTACGAGGTACGTCGTTCACGGATATGCGATATATATTAATAAATAAATAAAGAAAAAGATGTAAGTAAATAAATATGATTTTTGTATGGTGCAACGAATTAGCTACAGTGGGGAGAAAACATAAGGGTGAAGGCAATTATTTTATAAAATAAATACGATTATTTCTTCGGAGAAAGTATAAGAATTTTCTAAGGGTGCATTGGCTATAAGCATTGTTAAGGTAAAGGGCTATGTGAATAAGGACTACTCAAGCGGATTAAGTGAATTTTGTTTTTATTTAAATAATTTTTTATTGCATATTAGAAAATATATATCTCAACTATTTTTAATGGACAAACTGGCATTATGTGTTTTTTTTTTTGTATTTTAAGTCGCATTATTGTTATGTGTTCGAAGGAGATTTTTATGAGGTTTCCTTGGGATTAAATTTTTTAATAAATTACATCTATTTAATATATAAAAAAAGGATTCAAGAAAAATTATTAGCCTTTTTGGTAAATAAGTTTTAAATTGTGGGTAGTTTCATTATAAGCAGAGTGGAAGCAGTATTTCAATAAAATAGAATTTAATGAGAATAATTTTTAACTTAAAATAAGATAATTTTATTTATATTATTTATTTATACTATATATATTTTAAAATAAATAATACATTTATTTACTTTTATAATTTTATTATTTTATCTATTTTAATAAAGTGTTTGTTTAGGACATTGAATTTCCATAAAGATATAAACGCAACACCTTCATCAATTAAGTGACTTCAGTGGAAGATTTCACTGAATAACGATTAGATTGCACTTCTCTAATATCGTGAACTTGAACTAAATATTAATTATAAAGTTAATAACATCCAATATGATTCGGTTTTTAACTTTGATATGGTATGGTATGGTATGGCTTTTAACTTTGAAACGTTAGGTTCCAAACTGTATTCCTGTCGTGTTCTACCATTCTACCATTCAGATCTTGAAAAGTTGAATTGTTGATCTTACCTCACGGCTTGATATTATTGTTGTAGATCAACAAAGGCGTTATATTCATAACATGTAGACATTATGAAATATATTATGTGATATGGTTGTTAGATCTATAAGAGTGATTATAACCCACATTAATCTATCAATATAATGTGAAAATATGCTTCTTAACACTTAAATATGCTTCTTACCTCACAAATTGATCCAATAACAATCCTAGCAATCCAGACTGGCCTATTGACCCATTATGTTGATATAGTTGTTAACCATTTTTACAAAAGAGAGTTATTGGTAAATATCAGTGAACCTACCTTACAGCTTGAAACTATTGATGCAGAACAATATTTAGAAACACATTATGTGATATGAATGTTAACTAATTCTATAATGGTAATATACATAATGATTATAATTGTAATTCTACCGATCCACATTGGTGTATTCATCCTCTGTTTAGATATGATTGTTGACCGTTATTGTAAAAGAGAAATATTAATAGAAATTGGAGACCTTACCTCACAGTTTAATTGCAGTGATATATAGCAACATTGATTCTAAACCTAACGATAATTTTAGCGGTTCACGTTAGTCTATGAAACTACTGTGTTGATATGATTATGAACTATTATTGCATAAGAGAGAGCTTAGATCAACATTTTAGGCTGTTAAGTATATAAGGATTGGAAGTGAAACTACCGAAACTGTTAACTAGTTATTATAGTTCCCACTTCTAATGCAATCGGACATTAAATTTTGATATTATAATTCTTGGCTGATTTTTCAAATACATACAGATATATAGTTAGTCTGTATTATATGATTTGCTTGTAGCATATTATCTACGCCAAAAAGTTTTTACTTTTGTTTAAAATTTAAATCTTCTAAGTATTATATCTATTACTTTCCATATAATTTCATCTATTAGTAGCCTAAAAAGAACGAGACAAGGAATCATTTAATATACTGATATTATTTATATAAACATTATATGAAATTGGCTGATCGTTTATTAGAGTCTGTTAAGTTATCGAATTTTTACAACGGATCATAATTTTTATACATATATTATAAATAATTATGTAAAGTTATAACTTTTTTAATAATTTTTAGTTTTTTAATTTTAATTTCATTTATTTAATGTTATTATATTTTCACTTTTAATGTAAAAATTTAACTTTATTAGTTATGCTGAATTGAGTTTGAATTAATGGTTACTATAGCATGCAGTAGCATTCAAAATACAGCATAATATCTATTAATACAAGCCATCGAAATACCATAAATGTTGGTAAAGATTTTCCTAGTAGTCTCTTTAAGTAGAGCAGTACTCATAGGCATGATTTACATCACGATAAATCCCCGCAACAGCACAATAAGTTGATCTCACTTAATTAGCCCAAGCAGTTGAATATGCCGTGTGAACGTTATGTCACTTAGAAAACTAAAATAGCTTACAATTTAATCGGTATATATGAGTATAAGTTTTGAATTTAAAGTACATATTGATTATGAGGAATATAAAGACTTTTAATGTACCTATAGAGATTATGAGTTCACTTTTTGAATCATTTTCACATCAGCTTTTTTTAACCAATATATTAAATTATTTCGAAATAAATGTACAAAATTGAATAATAATAATAAAATGAATATCTAAAATGAATATATAAAATGACGATCCTGCCAAAGATATAAGATATAAAACGTGAATAGTAATTAATTTGAATTGATCAAGATTCTTAAATCACAAAAGAAACTATTAGTATATATAATCTTACATTTTTGTTTATATAGTCAATTTATTAAAAATTTTAGAAGTAATGAAATATGAATGGATTTTAATAAAATTTAGCAATAGCTATGTCAAAATATATAATATTTATTTTAATTAAGCAAGTTGAAATCTTAATTTTTGTCGAAATATGAAAGAATCGATTATTTCCTAAGATCACTAATGATGAGTACTTGACAATACTCGAAACAGTCCGCTAAGTATGGTCAGCTAAATATCAATAAATTAACTAAATTTTTGTACTTCTTCTTTATTTTACCATTGAAAAAAAAAGAGTACCTATATAATAGAATATGACAAGACTCTGTATTCTTTATGAAGTGGTAACAACTATCCTTACCGGATGAACAACTCTCTCTGGGGAGTTCTTAATATTTGACAGAGAAAATATCATAATTTAAATTAAAGCCGATTATTATAAAGAATCTCTTTTAGTCTGAGACTTCTTAACAAATTTTGACAATTTATTTTGAATGATTTATATACACTATTAGTTTAGCTGTTCTGTGAAATCTAATTCATCAGTCTTAACTTCTTAGTCATGTCTTCAATACCTTTTCCCCTTCATTTATATGGAATATACTATATGCAATTGTAAAAAAATTTGTTCAAATTTTATTCTATTTTTATCAAATTTCTTCCACTGTATGCCACCCAAAAACTTGGTGTTAAATTTTGTACCTCCTCCCTCTTCCTACCCATTCAAATACACATTCTTGAACTGTGTTGGTCCTTCGACGTTATTAACCTTTGCATACTTCATTGACTGTATGGCTTTATAATACATCGCATATAGAATATTTAAAGATTTATCCTTTAAAATTTTAGCTGTGTTTTCCGTGTTGTTGCTGTTGCTGTTGTTGTTGCTGCTGTTGTTGTTGTGGTTGTAATATTTTATATTGTAATTTATAAGTTTCGGTTTTACGCACATATTTTATTAAACCCACTTTATGTAGAGTTTCGCTTTAGTTCCAAAGTTGAAAGAAACTACATCGCAACGGCTACAACAACAATAATAACAACAACAACATTGCAAGTAACAAACTATAATTCAAGAAAAAAGTTCATCTTAAGCAATATAATAAATTTATACAATATTATAAATGTATAAAATAAGAAGAAAAAAATGTATATATTCAATAAAAATAAAAAAGAGAACCATATGAAAAATAAATATTTTTAGAAGGATATAAAAAGATTTTTATATATCTTCTGCTTATTTGTATATTTGTTTAGAAGGGGTCTCCTTGCTGCAACTTAGCGTTTGCGTCCGTCCGTCCGTCTGTCGCAGTGTCTTAGAGTTGTTTACTTTGTATATGGATTTGCTGTGTTATTTATATGCATAAATTATTTATGCGGTATTACGAGCATAAAAATAAATAAAATAAATTGAGTAAAGAAACTAAAGCCGATTAGAAAGATACCGAACCGAACCGAAATAAAATAAAATCAACGCACCCGCCGCAATCTCAAGTACGAGACGCTTTCTGTACCCGCACAGAAATGCATTGGGCACAACAGTTCCGATGCCAATGCAGAGATACGATTTTCAATTACTTTCTATAAATCAACGTGGGTAATGAATTGTAGTTACATATCTATACAAATAAATACTATCTACTATTTATATGCATTTATGTAAAGTAATTTGTTGCAAATAAGTTCAGTTCGAGATAAAAAATATATTTATTTAATCTCATTGTGCATAATTTTTTTTATTATTTTATTTGATTGTTGCTGATTATATATTTTTAATATATTCTATAGAGCAATACAATATATTATTTCGATTAAGTAAAGAAATATGACTTTACATTACATATCAAGACCACAATTTCACCAGCAACTATCTAGAATAGAGCATACAGATAATTTCAAAGAAATGTTAAATGAAAGTATATTTTAAAGCCATCTATAAATCAATATTAGTTTAGTTCAAAGCATTAAAATAATATTATATATAAGATATAATTTCTGGTAATATATAATATATATTCAATATAATATAGACTGACAGTCACAAAAATAAACAGGCGGATGTGAAATCTATTTTCCCGAAATATGTAATATGAGGACAACACGTTGAAAGTCAAAGATCGCACATGAAACCTATAAAACTATAACAAGCGAAGCTCATACTTAGTATGTATGGTATATGAAACGTACACAATACCATCTCACTAACAATGATGGTATAATAGTATATATACAACTAGTACCACTTGAGATGTTCTGGACGTATAAAAGAGTTTTATATCTGTAGTATACTGGACTTACATTTCTCCATTCTCTAGTATATATGGTATATATATTGTACACAACTAATAGCACTTGAGCTCTTCTGGAAGTATAATAGAACTTATTATCTGTACTGTACTGGGCTTACATTTCTCCATTCTCTCATTCGTGGAATTTAGCTGTATATAGGGAAAAACGAAATTGTCAAACGATTCATTTAACGCTTGATTCACTTAATCATGAGTCAATTTCGTTAATAGAATTTAGACATCAATATCAAAATTTTTTTGTTTTATGTTTAAAAAAAATATTTATCCCATTTTTTTCTCGAAATATTACTCTTTTAAAAGAAATATTAATAATATTTACAAAATATTCAAATAATAAAACTTTGAACCATTATAATTTTCCAAGTTAAGAACGTATTAGGTATCAAATTAGAGAACATTAAATTTACTTAAGGTATATAAATTTAAGCGAACATGGTTTTTTAAAATATTAAAGATTTTCCGGGAAAAAGTTCTCTCTACTTTGACATTCCCTAATATTTTGTGCTACTCACTAATCTTAACTCAACAGAAGGTAATCTGCCATCCAAGTGAAGGCTTATATCTCAACTTCAGAAGATTGGCTAGCATTAGACGTTAGATGCAGAAAAGCTATGTCCGCCTTTAAGCCCTTTAGTAATATTAAATAGTGTGGAGAGCTCAATAGTGTGAAACGTTCGCTTAAAAGACAGGATGACATGTATCAAGTGTGAGTGAGATTCTGATATTGTACAGATCGGAATCCTTTCAAAAAGAAGGCAATGGAAAAAGGCCCTTTATAGACTCCACTACTTTTATAGAACACGTAAGTTGAGTAATTTTTATTGTCAGTATGACCATCTTTACTGTATGATTTATTACAGACATTATAAATTAATACTTCATAGGCAGAGTTTAAAAGACTTTTCTAAAAGACTTTTCTTTGAATAACGTAAATGACTTCATTTGGAACTTTCATATAAATGATGGAGAAATCGTCACTATAACTTACTAAAATACTTCAATTCATACACATTATGAATTGAATATTACACATTATATGAACTGATGTTACCTGTATAAGGTGACATACAAAATCAATAGTCTTAAGATTTATTATTTTAATATGGCATTTACTTACGTGTTCCTAAGAAATTGGCAAGTTGTCCGATCTTAAAAACTTCTGAGATGATAAGTACTTTAAGTGACTTGTTATTACTTGTTTAGAGTAGTAGTAGATGTTTATTCTTGCATCTGATGTTTATTTAGATGTTTATTCTTGCAACTTTACAAAGTTTTTGAAGTTTAAATGAAAGTCTTTTAAATAAACGTCTTTTTTTTACATATATGCATATAAAAGCAATTGTCAAAGAGCCAGCTAACATAACAGCTTCAAAAAGTGTTAATATGAAAAATAAAGAAACGAAGTACAAAAGTACCATTAAACATATAGATTTAATATAATTGCATTTCTCAAAAACCTCTATATAACCATTTTTAATGTCAAAAACTTAATATCGGTAATAAAACTATCGGACAAATGTCAATGTAAGATTGCTGATAAAGGCGATAACAATCAGTGTATTAGAAAGTTTATAAAATCTTATTTACTAATCAAGAAGATTTGTTGTAATATAGCATTTGAATTGTATCACAGAAGACAGTCTTCTATTTACCATATGTAACCGATTTAACTCAATTAAATTTTAAAGTTTGAATTAATTAATAGAGAAGTTTCGAACAGTAATGAGCTACAACAACACAAATTATTTTTATATTATTTTAATTAATTGAATTTTTGGCTGACTATATAGTTATTAAATACCACAGTTTTCGTTAAAGGAAAAATAGTAACTTCTGTAATATTGACGTTAAAATTAAATTTATTATTAAATTAATTAAGAAATAATTTCCAATTAAATATTAAACTATATTCACTGTCCCTGCTAAAAATAAATTTAATTAAATATTTATTATTTTTATTTATTTCAATTTTATTTCTAAATATAAAAGTAGATGTAACAATTAATCAACAAAATCCCATATGCATTAACACGGGTGTAGGGGATGAAATCTTTAGATACATTTTATTAAGTTATAAATAAAATAAAAATATATTAAAAGCAGCATGTAACCGAATATTTGCTATTTTGTGTAAGGTTGACCCATGGGGAAGAAAACAGTGAATTTTTATAACACCACGGACCATTAAACACACTCGAATGCGTTGACGAAGACCTCGCCAACCTAAAAACGAAGAAGAAAGTCATTAATTTTGCTTGACCATAAATACAAATATCCTTCGGGTTCAGACTAGAAATGTATGGAATGACAACTGTATGGAATGCTTCGAAGAGTAATTATAGCAGATATTAGCATTCTAATAAATTTACATACAATTGCATTTATTTCAATTATTTACGCATATGTCTAAATGATTAAATTACTAAATTACTTTATGGAAGCAGATATAGTGTATAAAAACTTTTTTTTTTGCGGTAGATATATATAAAAATTATATCTAAATGCATCAAAATATTGCATTGAAGTGTGGAAGAGTAACTAATGATGTGTGGTATGTGAGTAGATACTTTATTATATTGTATCTCAAAACTCAAGATACAATTTTATAAAACTTGATCTTAATTTCTGTAGAATTATTAGTTTTTATAACTACATATGAATATATAAAAAATAAATATATTTATTATTTATTTTCTTTTCTGCAAATTTAAACAAATTATTTATTTGTTGAGTTATTTCTGCGGCTCTCTATAATATTTATATATAAAAAAGGGTATTTCCAATTAAAATTTATTTATTTTTCTCAGAAATCTTTAAATTTTGTGTGAATCTTAATGTCTGATTTTAATTACTTTTTCATATATACATTTATATGTTTATAAATTAGTACATATGTATGCAGGCACATGAGTGTACATATGTATATATATCGACATAATTGTCGGCAGTCTTACAAAAAGAAGTTTGTGTGGGTTGTGTGTTAATAAATTTCACATTAAAAGATTAATTCAGATTACAAAAAAAAAAAATATACAAATGGGCGTGTTTTTTTTTATTAAAATTTTAAATGATTTTTATGTTTATATTCCCATTCAACTTATCTTATAACTTAAATGCACTAATAATAAAATTAATGAATTCTGCGATTGTGGTTTTGGGGAGCAGTAAAAAAATATATATTCATTATTTTATCTAAAAAATGTTAAAAAAGTTGTAATTCATATTTTGGAAGTAATGAATATTTTATTTTATTTTCAATTAAATCATAAAATATTTATTTATGATTGTGGGAAAATATAACATTATTATATATTAATATATAAATACTACACCATCAACAAAATCTAAATGCTCTTTATTAATATGTTTTATGAGCTTAGGTTATTGCGATGACACCATAACTTCACTTAAGCTTGGTGGACCATTCTGTGGTCGTAATAAATCCGAACGGCTTTCAAAAGAAAGTTTTAAGAACCTTTAATAAAGAGACGATAATCAACTCGACTGTGCAAATGTGCTAGAAAGCACCTTCTTCACCTTGCTCTTCGTGAAGAGTTCGTGGGATCTACATCATTAGTTCCCAAAGAGATAACTAATCATAAAATATTAAGATATTAATGCAACAACAATAAACCCACTTTATTTATGTATACAGATAATCAAACTTAAATCGTATCGAATTGGAACGCCTAATACTATATAAGCATCTTCCGCAATATACAATACAATGACTATATTAGCTTTCATACCCGAATTTAATATTTATTAAATGTTAAATTTATTTAAATATTAAAATATTTAATATTAAATTTATTTAAACTTAAAAACGTAATTAACCGGAACCGGGAAATATGAGACCAGAATTTAGAGGACCTCACACTCTCAACTTAACAGGCGAATTTCAAAATTTTGGATCAGACATATTGTTTTCTTTTAATTGAAATATAGTAATACTAACGCTCTACTGATATTTCTAAAAGTTTCTAATAGAACCTAGTCGAAATTTCTTCATTTTGTCGCCGTTTTACCATTTAGTTTTTAAATGCAACCAAATATCTTTCCCTTGAATCTTTTGCAATGTTTATAAAGAATGAGTAATCAATCAGAGATCTCCATTTCAAATATTGTACTATAAATTTGAAGTATAAAACACACAACTCCAATTCTATACTTGCAAATTGGACTTGGACGCGAAGTATGTATTGTCCAATCGTATAAGATAAACCAGTTTTCGATATAGAAGAGAAGAGTATTTTGGAAATTATATAGCCTAGTACTACTGAACAAAATATCTTATGGAACCTGACGTGGAAACTGGTATTCAGTGTATTCATATAAGTAAAAAAACAGAGTAGAATGTGATAAAATATATTAAATGCAAATATATCAGATATATAGGGCTCACACAAAAAAGACATCACAAGCAAATAGCGAAATAAGAACTTATAAGAGCACCAATTCATAAACGTGGGAGAGGAAGAATGAGAAAAAGTTAGATCGATGATATAGTATAGGCTTTCTTTGTTAGAATGTCATCAAGTTTTAACATATATCTCATACTGGGTGTTACTAAGAAAGAGAGAATCAGATTTTTATTTGGCGGGGCGCCATCTATATCTCTATCTATAGAAAATGTATTGGATTTTCTAATAATTGCAATACACAAATTATTTATTACAAACTATATAAAAGTATTGACTTCATTTAAACACTATATAATATAATTATTTTTTTTTGTATATAAAAGTTAAAATATTTATTACATATTTCCTTATTGTCATATTGATAGATTACAAATAAATGGGGAAAACTGTCAATTAAATGCTTCAAAGTACATTTCGCTTATTAAATAAACAAATACGTAAAATTGGTATTTTTCTGTTATAGAAACTAACATTCTTAATCATTATTATATATTTAATAATCTCTAAAGTGGACAAATGTTTTTTGTCGACTAATTTGATAATTCTCACGTGATTTGGCCACAAATTAAAATAACTAACAAAATAAGTTGTCACATTTGTAAAAGCGAATTGTGGTTAAACACTAAGACGATAAGATAAAAAATTATTATTTTAAAATTAAAATAATTAAAATGCAAACAATTTGTATCAATAATATAATAAAATTTATAATATTTAAAAAAAAATACCTTGATCAAAGTATTTTATTATATTGCAATCTAATCGAACGGCAATCGTTATTTTTGGGCAATAAATACGTTTTGTCAGTATTTAAATAATGTCTTAATATATTTCTCACATGTAGCAACAGAAATATATAAATGATTAATTTTCATTATTATTCATTATTATAAAAATAAATTAAACTTTTTTATTGCTTTTAAAATCAATCATTTTAACAAAAAGAAAAAATTTATAAGTAAAAAAATAAATCACAAGCAGCTGCAAGTATATAAATAAACATCAGACTTTATTTGATTAAAATTATTTGATTTAAATGCGAGTAAAAGCAAACAAATAAATAAAAATATGTAAAAAATCAAAATAAATTAAAAACATAAATAAATAATTTTTAATTTTGTGCAAAATATTGACAATAACTAAAAATACAAAGAGAAATGCTGCACAAGTAAACAAGGCAGCGGGCAGGCACCGACAAAGCCGCGGAGCGGAGTCTTGAAGGCAACCAAAAACATTTTCCTTCCTCAGGACAAAGAAATTTTTGCTGTCGCACCAGTCATTGTTATTTATTTATTTATTTATTTATTTATATAAATTATTTACTTTTTATTTTGAAACTAACAAAAACTTTTTCAAAATTTCAGCTGGCACAGTGGTACCAATTAGCAAAATTTTCAAATATATTCTTTTTTTATCCAACAACAAATGTTGTCCAAAGCAATCTTCCTGAAGATGCAGAAACAGTTATTTTGTTAATAATACTATAAATGAAGCATTAATATAAATATTATTGTTAAATAATCTACATAAAATTTTATAAATAATAAAAGATATATATAATCAACGATTATAATAATTAAGACATGGTGTATAATAGTTAGTTTCTTGTTAAAGTGGAGTAAGAAGTTCATTTTCAATCCTATAGTATGGGTGATACAAAAAGATCAACTTACGCTTATTGGAGCATTGCTTTATCGTATAAGGGATAACCTCAAAGCTTCAAACCTTTGACAAAGCTTAAAATTCTATTTAATAGGAGGTACGGCAGTTGGCCAAGATCCTTAAAACAGGAGGCTCCTAGAGTAATAAGGTGGCACCGAATATATGCTAGGCAGCAGTAAAGCAGCCGAGAGGCACTTTCATCGTCCTTTCCACAATTTTGACAGATTTAATTGAAGAGCAGATTTAATTTTTAAGCATGATTTCCTGATCTGCAATGACCTGTGAGTAAACCTACCACAAGACTGTAACTGATAACTGTACGGGGCATTTCGATGAGAGTATTGGATTTCTTTTTACATAACTATGTCCAAATTGCACAGAAATGCCTATATGTCGTTAAATCTTCTCATCTTTTATTAAAAAGTTCAGTTCACAAAGAACTCAGTAAGAGTTTGCATACTGTTTGCATACCGAGTGTTTTCCTAAAGCTCCCTGTCTGGCTAGCTAGTCTGCTCTGCCATTGCCGACCATATCCCTATAAACCCAGATTAAAGAAGTGTTGAATTGCGTTTTATAAACGAATAAAAATATTTTAGGAGTGTGGTTACAATAATAACCAAGATATCAAACAAAATTTTAGTTAATAAATAATTTGTGTTTAAGAATTTGGTATGAGAAATGAATTGTAGTCGTACCAAATCTGTTGCTGAACACCATTATGGACGAGGATTACTAATTACTGAATTGTGACACTGAATATTGCGTGGAAAAATCATCGAATCCTCTTTAATCAGTTAAAAAATCTATTTGAATTCTTCTTAATTTTGCGTGAAATATTTTTATGTTATGTTAAATATATTGTTGACTGAACTAAAGAATGGGATGCCCATAAACCCGGCCAGTCTTATTTACAACACTGTTGATTTAATTTAATGTCGAACAATAGATAACCTGTCTTATATTCTACACAATAAAAATATAAAACTATTACAGCATATCCAGGAACCAGATGTGATTATAAGACTTCAGGTATTGAGAGGGCATTGGTAGTATATGGTATATATATAAGTTTTACTCTGATATATAAAAATACATTCCTCTCTTTGCATAATACACAATTGTGGATATACATAGCCCCACTGTATATGTTTTGTATGATCTCCAAAAGTAAAAATGGAATATGTAAATATCGAGAAGAAGAATTGCCAGGTTACACTTTGATAGCAATTATGACAAAAAAAGAAATTTTCATTTTAAATTGATATTTCATTCAAAATGCCGTATAGTAGAATTTAGGTTTTCAAACTACAAACCGTCGAAATCCATTCTTTCTATTTTGGGTGCAATATTTTTCGAAAAGCACGTCTTTTCATATTTGTCTGTTAATAATCGACGTTATATCCAACACTATTACTTAGAAAGCTCAACTAAGAAATCCAAATATTGATTTATTTTTTATTTTATTTTATTTTTCAAATAAATTTATAGTCTAGGCGCTCTACCGGGATTTGATAACTATTTTCAACAATTTGCTCCACAGTACTTTTCTCATACCTTTGCAATTTAAAAGACATTATTGCAACATAAGGATTGAAGAAAAAAAGATATATTTTTAAATATAAAATATGAAAAACAAAAATAAATTACATTTAATAATACAAAAATAAAATAAAATGAACAAAATTTAAAAAAACAGCCAATAAATATATTTATAAATATAAAAAGGTCAGCTCAGTGGTTAAAAAATGGAAAAAGGACGATAACGCATCTGCGCCACACATGAATCCATACAAAAACACTTAATGATAGAAGACACATAAAAAAGATATATTTTTTAAGTTAAAAATATTTCTCCGGCAAAAGGAAATACATTTTGTTTTGGTAGAGTTATTTCAAAGTAGAGCTCCTGTCCTTTGCAATACTTAATAAGGAAGCATTAATCATTTCTGTTTTCCATACATACAATAAACACAATGGATACCACATTTTGGTAAATTATAAATTACTTAATTTATTTCGAAGAAAATATTTATTTAATGGAAATTATTTTTTCTAATATCCAGAACGATTTCAAAAATAAAAACTTCTTGAGATAGTTTTGAAGATGAGACTTTATACATTAGCTTAAGGTGCTAGTGTATAAAATATTTATGTAATAAAAAAGTATCAAATAAGATAAATAAATATGTTGAATAAATATTATTAGATTTAATGTTCTAATTTATTTCATAAACTTTTTGCAAGATATTTATCTTGACTTGTATCTTCATTTTATTAAATCGAGACTACGACTAGTCAAAATGTGTTAACTCTGGAAATTTTTTACAAAAAGTTTTTGGCAGAACAAATTTTTTTTCTTTTACATAATTCAAAAGGTAGTATATTTCTGCTACTTTTTTTTCGTTTTCCTAATGCTACCATTATTATTATTATTATCATTATCGTAATTCATTATCATGATGCTACTATCAATCTTATTGTTCTGTTGTTAGTGTAATGTTTGTATACTTCTCTATGCCCTTGTATAAATATTCATATATAACAATTTCACTGAGGTGTAAGCTTAATATAGTATAATTTTTAATCAAATTAAATATAGATAATAACAATCTCTGTGATTGAGACAGGAATAAACTCTTCCGGACATAAAAAAGCAGACCAAATAATAGAAAAGTTTCAATAAATGTGTTCTAAATAAAGGGAACACAATTCTAACAGTGGGAAATATAATGAATTCTGTTTTTTAAAATTGACATGACATAATTTTAATCTATTTCTGATTACCACAAAGTAATAGATAGTGAAATTTAGTGAAGAAAAAGGTATTGTCTAAAGTTTTATATCACTATGGTATTACCCCAGTTTATTCGCCATCAATTGCAATAGTAATATTGTTTGAATCAACTTATAAGGTCCGTGAAAAGCATAGACTTCAGTTTGATACCGTATATCTCGGGTAATATTATATACAGATACCTTCCCGATCTCTCCTATAAGATTTTCTATCACTTCGATTAAAGAACCACCTGTATTTATGTTCCCTTGCTAAGAAGCAGTGTATATTTGTGAATATTATAGTAATATATTGCCTTATGGATTTAAATTTGTATGAACTCAGTATTTGGGTTCACTGAGCAAAGAGAGTGTAGATGTCGAAAAGTTTTAGTAATTTGCCGCTTATATACCTAGTTAGGGTCTCTACATGCAGACCTCTTTGTAAATGTGTTGAACTGATGTATGAAGGCATTGTCACGATTCCTTTAAGCACTTTGAATTAGCAGGTCTAAATGTCATGACCAACGCAACCGTTGGAGCAAGTTCAGCGTCACTATCTGTGTATAGAAAAAGTTTATTTGTAAGGTTAAAATTGGGACTATTTCGGAGTGTGCAAAGGTGCTTAAATGTTTGTCTAACTTGTTCCTGTTTAATCCAAAGCTTTATTGATGCGAATATGGTCAATAAGTATTCCAGGTAGTATTTAAGGCTACCCCCTTATGCCTCTATGCTATGTGAGTAAAATTGCTATGTAATGTAGATTAAAGTTGATAGATTGATTAATGTGTATTTTTTGCGGCCTGATTTCCCATGTAAAGATCATATGCCCAATAATACTTAGCTTTAATGATAACATATATAATCAGATCTAGACAACTATAATCAAATTTTCGTAAGAATATGTAGAAACAAGAAATAATTATTTCTATAAAACTGATATTACCAAATTTTTTTCTTAAGATTCTTCTTTATTTACTTATAGTTTCCATTTTTAGATTTTGATGTCCAAACAAATCGGTAATGAGCAGTTATAAATGTATGCTTCACAGTATAAAATTATATTAAAACTTAAATAAATAATTAATTAATTTACTTATTTCTTCATAATTAATTGCAATATTTAATTTTCATCAAACGTTGCCTTCCCCCTTTGGCTTTAGCTACTTTTATAAGCATATAATGTTGATGGGGTCTTAATGCATTGACGGCTTGAAGCCATCTTATATTGTTTATCTTTCTTTGTAGACTTCAGTGTTGATATTGTTGTTGTGGTAGTTGTTGTTGGTATTTCACGCTAATCTATGGCTTCTTAGTTAGCGTCAGTCTGACATGCGGTCTGCTTGTTTCAATTTTATGGAATCTGTCTTTGCTTTAGTTGGCTTTTCATTAACTTCTCAATGTGTATAGCGAACCAAATGCCAGCCAGCTTCCCCAAATGAACGCAATAAATTTTCATCTTCCTCAACTTCATCCGAAATCGAAATCGAACTGCGCAATGTGTTGTTTATGTGCTCTTATAATTTATAAACATTTTATTTTCTTCTGTATGTATATTATTTTTTTTTTGTTTTTTTTTTTGTGGATTCGATGATTATTATTTTTATTTTTGATTTTTAATTAATTTATTTTTGTCGATTTTATTAATGTTCAATTTATCTTTGTTTGTTGGATGGTGTTGTTGTTGTTGTAGTTGTTGCTGTAGTTGCTGGGTTGTTTACAACAAATTGTCTGACTGACAAGAAATTTAGTGGTTACGCAGCAACAGACATAAAGACGAGCCCGAACTTTTCTGTCTGATCTCTGGAACTTCTTTAGTTCATTGCAGTACAGCACAGCACAATATAGTATAGCAAAACAGAGTTCAGCAGTACAATTCAGCAGTTAGTTTTGTTTACAATATTTTTAATTGAAAATAAAAACTGTTTTTATTTATTGCAGTTTTTCTTCTCATTTAATTATTGAAAGCTAAAATAACACAAAGGCCGTAAAAAGATTATATGGCAGCCCTTCTGAGTTGGGCTGTTGATGTCTATGAAAATTGCTGCATTGCTGCTTATGCATTGTACATTATGGAAGTAATTTCCTTAATGTACACACATTAACTATTCACTATACTTTTTAGTCTGCATAAATATTTGAAATAGTTTAAGAGAATTTTTAACATTTGTATAAAATACGGCCTTCATTAAATCAACTTAACTAAGGCATTAATCATACGAGTACGAAAGTAGCAAAGTAGCAGAGCGTGTGCACTTAATATCTCCAGAGCTTTTGTATCTTTTCATAATGAGCGTGGTTTAATGTAAAGTTTAGTATAGCATGCTGTATTATAAAAAGATTTGATATTTAAAATTATGTTACTCGTATAAATCCATACAGCTTACAGCATATTAATACTTGACTTATTTGACATAAAATATAAGGCAATGAATTAGAAATTTTTCTAAGCACATCTAAGTAAGTTAATAACATAAACATAAATATCGATTTTTCACGCCTTCTCAAACGTTCATTTCATTACTTAATGCTATTCAAATAATAATGAAATCGAAGCTATTTAGTAGGTATTTAGGCACACGTTTTAAACTTGATTAATTACTCAGAGCCTGTCTTCAGAAATTTAGTGTGCTTAATGCACACTAAATTGTTACTACAACTACCAACGAAAGAGCGAATGGCAAACAGAGTTGATTATATGCTCTGATTTATCTTGCACTGTGTCGGAGCCTTAATTCGGCTAATATTAATTCGGTAAGGCGAAAAATCGTCTTCAAATATCCACGATTTCGTTCGTTAATAAACACATTGCGCCAAGTAAGTGTTTAGCGTTGTTGCTTTTAGCGTGTGAGTGTGTGTGTGTGAATTGTTTTGCTACCCCAGTAGAAAAAGTGGTCTTCGAAGACATTGTCTTCAAGACGGTCTTTGATACCGCGTCCGCATTTTCAAGCAAATTTGCAAAACAATTGCTCAAAACATGAATGTAAATACTCTTTCTTTGCTTTCTCTCTCATTTTTAGTGTTCATAGCAACGTATTTGAATTTTGCATCAGATGACGCTATGTTTTATAAATGAAGTGACGCAATAATTTTGAAGTGTAGTGAAATAAATATTAAAAAAATCAAAATAAATAAAGAAACAAAATCATTAAACTACGAAATATTAAAAAAAAAGAAATTAAATCAAAACAAATTAAATAGTGACTTAGTTCCTGGAAAATATATTGATATTAATATTGAAGACAATAATTCCAGTGAAAGTTGTTTTAGAAACGAAACAAAGGATGTTGAAAATAAAAAAACTGAAAACACTTGTGAAAAATTAGCTGTTATATTTAAAAAACACAGGATTAACAGGCGTTGTAGTAATGATATTTTAGAACTCTTAAGATCAGAAGGTTTAATTGTACCAAAATCCTTTTCAACGCTTTTGAAAACATATAAAACTTCAACAATTGATGATAGCGAAATGCTATAAATTATTTTATATTAGTTTTAGTTAATTTTAGATATGCTAAGTTATATTAAGTTAATTATTTAAATTAATTTTCATTATGTTTACTAGTTTTTACTAGTTTATTATTAATATCTTAATAAAATTTATAATAATTTATAATAAAATTTATAATTTACTTTTAAAACTTTTAATTTCGAATGTAATGTAAGAAATTATTATATAAAATAAATAAAAGTACAAAATACAACAATTTCTTTCTACTTATTTAAAGAGAAAATTGAAATTCATTTAAAATTTAAAGAGCGCAATAAAAGAGTAGAAATAAAAAAAAGGGTGAAAAAATTATATGAGCACTGCACTAAGAGCGCACAACTTTCTGTCGAATGCGTCCGTTATACAAGACATGGTCTTCGAGACGGTCTTCGAGACATGTACACAAAAATTCATTGAAGACATTTGGCTAATTTGTATGAAAGTGTCTTCGAAGACCGTCATACATTTGGATCGATCGGTCTTCATGTATGTATCCATGTCTTGAAGACGTCTTCGATGACGGATCGATCCGTTTTCTACTGGGACGGAACCATAACCTACCACAATGCAAAAAATAAAAGAAGAAAAGCAGAAAAAGAGCAAAACATATTTTTTGCTCTTTGTAAGGCAATGGCTCTTTGCTGACTGCGCTGCCGACAAAACAGCATCACACAATATGTTTCCGTCGCTGCTGGTGCTCGCTGGTTGTTTCTGCTATACCCGCTGCGCTGTCGACTGCTGTCTAATGCTGCCTGCTGCTGTTTATTGTTCACTATTCACCGTTCACTGTTCACTGTTCACTTGCTCATTGCTAAGTGCAGTCAGTCTGGCTTTATGTTTGGGTGCTTGTGTGTACATGCGTAATTGCGTATCTCACACAATTAGACACAAATTGTATCTTGACATGTATTTTCACACCTTTCACACACATTTTTTTTTCGCTAGAGTTGTTAAAATAAAAAAATCTTTTTTGTTTTTTTTTTCTTGAAAAAAATATTGTAAAATTTTCATTGAAAAGATTTTGTATCTGGTGATGATTGCAAATGCCAATTGTGGCACATCGCATCGAAGTATTAAAATTATTTTTGTATATCTTTTAGTTTTATTACTCCAATCCTATCTTTGTGCCATTATTTTATACCTTTTCTTCTCGGTTTTATTGGCTTAAAATTCTGTTATGGATTTATTTTTGTTTTCTTTTTGTATTTATGTTTTTTGTAACTTTTTAAAATTTACGATTTCGATATTTAAGTACAAATATGTATATTAATAATATGCAATAAATATAAACTCATAAATAAGTATGTAGATATATATACATATATATCTATAAGAAGAAGTATAACTTAATGTGTTTCTTATGGGATTTTATAACATTTACCATTTCACGTCTTCGACCGTCCTTCCCTTCACATCTTTGTCTGTACATATATATCCGTCGATACGTATATGTCTGTATTGTTATAATTTTTGTTTCGTTTTGTTTTTTATAAATAATTTATTGTACTTTTGTTTTGTATCTTTTGCCGCTTGGTAACATAAATGTTTGGCGTACATTTGTTTGGTATCTTTTTTTTTCCTTTACGTATATTTAATTCTTTTCACTTTTTTTTTATTATTTTTTATTCATTTTATTTTTTTTTGTATATTGTATTTATATGATCGTAATAAAGTTTCAACATTTTTCATCATTAAAATAAAATATAAAGCCGAAATTATATTTTATCGTCTTGGCATTATTCTTTCCTTAAAACATACAAAATTATATGAAAGGCAGAAAGATGTACGCAAAGAAGGAACCAACCACACCGAAATCAACAGCAACAACAACAACAACAAGAACAGAAACACCATCAACAGCATCAGCAGCAGATACTTTAATACAATAATAATAATAATAATAACAACTACAAGATATATGGGAAACACAAGAAACCGCACTTTAAATGAGTCAAAAAAAGAAAAAAAGAAAAAACCCAAAAACAACAACACACAAAACAAAAACAAAAACAATAACAAAATTGAAGGCAAGAAAAAACAATTTTATAAGAATAAATAAAAGGAAATATTCTTTAATTTGGTTGAAAATAAAATATAAAATAAATATTTCAAGAAAATTTTCTCATTGTTGTTGTAGTAATTTATAATATTCCTTAACGATGTGCAAAGGGCAAAGCACAGTGACACAAAACGCTTAAAGCAACCAATAAAATGTTCAATTAGATCGGCGGACAAGTAATCGATATCGAGTATCGATAAACAGGAATGATAATTAAGATATTTATTTTTATTTTTTTTTTCGATGTGTTTTTTTTTTCGATTATGCATCGACATTCAAACAAGGACGATTAATTAGATTAAATATTTATTTTCAAAATATATATTTATCTGTCTATTTATAATTATCAATGGACAATTTATACATTTTATGAATAGGTAAATAGTTTAAATATAGTTACCAGGACGACATAACATACCTTATGATATGAAATCCTTAAGTTGATACGATTGCTTACCGTCACAGGTCGATAGATAACTTTTCATTGACCGTAGAACTACATTTATCACGTTGAATTTAAATAATTTAATACATCTTTTATTCTTGAACCAATGAACAGTCCAACAAGTTGTCAGAAAAGTACTTTCCTGTAAACCTACTTCTTCTGGAGGCAAAAATGCTTCACAGTTTCCTTCCCCAATAAATTTCCAGAATTTCTGCTAGAGTTGCTATACATCAGCGACCAAAAAGAACTGCATTAGGCCCTGCAGTATTTATCTGATCCCTTTAAATGAATTCCCAAGATCTGGTCTTGTTATATGAGAGTCATATTAACCGGAAAGTTACACATGAATCTATGAATATTTTGAATAACATAACGGCTAATATTTTTTTTAATTATCATTGAAAATGACATTAGTGTTCAGTACTGTGTAGCAAAGCACTATAAGAAAGATACTTACTTGAACAACGTATAGAAACTATTGTATACTTTTACACATAGAATAAATTTATTCGGACTGCATACCGTGTTATTTATTACTTAATTACTTACTTAATGTGTCATTGTCGAACTTGGCAGCGTTCAACATACTCCGTCAGCCTATATATTTGGCCTGCTGATGCCAGTTAGAAAAATCTAACTGCCACAGGTTACTTAAAACATGATGGTACCATCTTAAAAAAATGCTGGTTTTTATTGATTTCCTTCTGATGGTACCTTCTGATTGGAATCTCCAAGCCAGCACTGTTACAGAATCTTTATTCGCCTGAATATAAGGATGTCATAGTACACAGTTCGTAAGTACACAACTCGTTGTATCATCGACAATGCTACCAGAGGCGTGTTTAAAATCGTTAAAATAGTGATGTATGTTTGTCAGAATTTAATATATTCCGAATATCTGGTTGTTGTTAATCTATTGTTGGTTAATTGTTGGTTAATCTGTGCTTGCGAAAACCTTATTGGCTGTGCTGAGGACAGAGATCCTTAGTAAATTGTTAGAAAATCTGAGAAGACAATTGTTATCTTCTTCCTTCTAAATAAATGAGAGGAAATTGTGTTTTCTCAACCGAAAAATTGATTTCTATCCTACAGGAAGGGGAGATGCTACTTTTCTGGAGAACTACTGCCATTTCGTTACAAAAAATTTTATTATGACACTGACCACTTTTCTTGGCAAGCTTATTTTCCATTTCTCTGTCAGTAATTGGGATTTAATTGTGAAGTGTTTGTATCTACGTCTGTTTATTTTGAGAAGTATCGCTTCTTAAGTTTTCAACTGCGGCTATTTCTTTTCTGCTAAATTTGTCTGTTATTTTGTTATAGAAAATTCCAATGTGACCTAGAATCGAAAGAATCCATTGTGAACCTACATGTTAGGGCATATACCTGAATATTTTAGGTATTATCGCTTCTTAAGTTTCGAAATGGGGTTATTTCTTTTCTACCAAATTTGTCTGTCATTTCGTTATAGAAAATTCCACTGTGATCTAGAATCTAAAGAATTCATTGTGTACTGCTAGGATATATACCTGATTATCTTAAGAACTATCGCTTCTTAGATATCCAAATGCGGCTATTTCTTTTCTACCAAATTTGTCTGTTATATCGTTATAGAAAATTCCAATGTGACCTAGAATCAAAAGAATCCATTGAGAACCTCCATGTTAGGGCATACACCTAATTATTTTAAGTACTATCGCTTCTTGAGTTCCCAAATGAGGCTATTTCATCTCTATCTAATTTGACTGCCACTTTGTTACTGGAAATTGTAAGGCAATTCAAAATTCATAGGCTTTGAAGCCGATATTACTAATGATATTAAGCTTATACACACTCCTCTATCGTCAGTTTCGATATGATCTGCTAAAAACGCAGTGTCTTTATTATTTAAGGTCGCTGCTTGGCTATTATTTAGGGTAACTAGGGTCCAAGATTAAAGTGAACACACCTGTTTCTCATGTCAATATTTTCTTGAAGTGTTACAATGTTTTAAAACATTCCATTTTGGTTTAAATAATTTACTTAGTTTTACTTTTATTATATTTCTAATTTTGCAATACAATCATTATTTCTAATTAGTTGTCTTTTATATCTCACAATATTGAATATCATTATTATAAGTATACATGCATATATCGAAGCATTAAAATAAAATATTGAAACTGTAGTAATTCATATTCTAAAGTAATTATTTATTAATAAAAAATTCCATTTATCGAGATACACAGCAATATGTATCTCATATATAGATACAGATATATTTATAAGTGTGCATATTTGTATGAATGTAAATTATCAAAGATCAATAGCAGCGGAACATCTTTCAATATTTCTTAACTAATCAGAAATGCTTTTATGCATTTAATTAATTTTATTTATAATAATTGAAAGTCTCTCCCCACTGTGTGAAACAAAACATGGGCTTTTAACTCGCAGCTGCGAAGGAAATGATTTTCGAAAATTGAAGTTTATGACGATGAATGGAATGTTTTTTTGTTATTTTAACAAACGCGAGAATGAGCTGGAGCTGGAACTGGAGCTGTAGCTGGAGCAAATGAACAAAAACTCCCATTTATTTTTATAATAATTTCTCATATTTTTCTTTTCTTTTGGTTTATATATATATATATATATTTCTTAATTTATTTTTATTTTATGTAATTTAAAGAAACGCAGGCGTTCGACGGGCACAACGAACTTTGGCTTCAATAAGATTCGATGAAGTAACGCCGAAGTAAGCGTCCGAAGATTGCATAGAATTCCCATTTACTTTGTAAAATGTAAAATGTAAAATGTTTATTTATAAAATTAATTGCGCTCTCAGCAATCACTAAAAATTAAATAATAATTACAAGAAATTTATTTATGAATTATTGATACAAGCGAGTTTTATAAGCAAACTTGTTTAAGCAATTATTAATTTTTTTCGTTTCAATTTTAAAATGTATCTGTACAAATATTTATTTTAATTACTTAAAGCCACTAGTAGAGAGCATGAAGTGTATTTATTGATTAAAAGTTGAGAAAAAAATTTTCTTGATTACAAACCTAACCCCCTGCGTACTCCCGCACTAATCCACCTTTAATTTCCAGATACTTGAAATAGATTTTTATAATAAAATTCACTTCACATACTCGCATACTCACATACTCACATACTCACATAGGTACAAGTAATGCATGCACCGCACTCACACTGAGTGCGAGTACTCAGCACTCATGCACATTTGTATCTATGCAATTGCATATTTGGGTTGGTTATGTTTCCAATCAGTGCTGGCAATAGCTTTTTGGATTATGACAATGCATATTTTTATATTTGATTGACGTTAACATATTACATTCTTTGCTTTATTTTTTCTTTGCCTTAAATAATTTTCTGCTTTAATTTAACACAGTGTACGTATAATTATTATTAAAAAATATCTGTAACGTTTAGCTCGATTCTTTTGGAGTGGTGTGGAGTGGAGTGGATGGAGTTGAGTTTGAATAAAATAAAAGCAGATTTATTAAAAAATTACAAAAAACGCATTTAATAAAATATATCGTAGAAGATTAAAATCGAAAACGAAATCGAAATCGGTATCGACTCCAACTCCGACTGCGACTGCGACTACGACTGCAACATGGCAAAGACAAATTCGATTGTATTGTGACAACGTGGAGCTGTAGCATGAGTACTAGAGCCCATATCCATACCCATACCCAAACCCAAATCCAGCTCACACTCGCATTCGCATTCGCATTTGTGCTCATATCTGTTATTTGGATCAGTTTAACGGCATAACAGCGATTGGAGACGGAATTGTCGTTGGAGTAAGGTATGAGCTTCATTTTGTCTGCCTGGCAGTCTGTCTTTACCTATGTATGTTAGTTGGCAGGCAAGCCCGCTTGTCTGTGTCTGTCCGCATGTATCTGTATCTACATCTTCAGCGGTATGGTTGTCACTGGCTTGCATACAAGTACATATTCGGGATTAATGAATTTGATATAATGACATTTAGATTGCATCTGCATAATATTTTTAATTGTATCTACTTGAATGTTGTATTAAACGTTTGTCATTTGTTGTCATTTAAATAATCTCATTCGCATCTTATGGTCGATATTTGTACTTGTTTACAAATATGTTGTTAACAATTTAAGAAATAAAGGAAAAGGAACTGCGAAGAAAATACGAGCAGAGCATAGCAGTACGTATGTCTATGATAAACTGATTCAACCGATAATGTGTAGTGCTTTGTAAGATGGATTAAAAATACTTAACAATTTACTTGGTTGAAAATGATTTAAAAGACTTACAGAACTCTGGGTAAATGCAATACAAAAAAAATAGTAAGTAATTGACTCTGAATTGGATTTGATTTTAAATTTGATTATTGAGAAAGTTTCCTGAGATTTTGGTGAGAAAAATATTGTGTGACCCCATTAGATTAAAAGAGTCTTAAAAGAAATTTGTAAAAGTTTTTTTAAGTTCTGATGAGAAAGTAAATAAGACATTTGTGGAAGATTGCCTTATTACAGGACATTATATATATAAATATATCCTCCATAGACAGAATATAGAGATTACTTGAACCTTTTAGGTTGTATAAAGTTCAGTTCACCACATTGTATAACATTAATTCTAGTATCTACATCAGAATGGGTCATATAGTTATCAATAATGCAGAGATATGCGATTCAATAAAAGATTATAGAAATAGTTAAAAGTTATATTTGAATGGAAAAATCATATAGTGGTCATTCATAGAAATTATTTCGAAAGAATATATTGAAATGATAAAGCCATATAGTCGTCATTCATGCAAAAATATGTACTTGAAGGAAAGGTTGAATAAAGTTAATTAGAATATATTTATTAGAATGAGGACAACATATAATCACCATTAATGCAGAGCTGTGCACTTCAGTAAAATGAAATATAATATATACAAAGTAAAAACAAAATTTAAGGGTAAAACTATATAGTCGTCATTAATTGAGATATATGATCTAAATATCCTATATATGGTAAAGTTATTTGAAATAAATATATTGAAATGTACAAACCTTATAGTAGTAACACATGCAGAAAAATGTACTTCAGTAAAAGGTTATTTGAATATAATTTAAATATTAAATATAAAAGAATATCATTTATAATTTTGATTTATGATTGTTTGTTACTAAGGAAATATAAAAAGTTGAACCCAAGTATCTAAGATTTTTAAAAATTCGGTGCTCTATGAATTCAATAATTTAAATTTAAACTGCAATTATGTCGTCTCCTGATCACATCATAAGAAAATTATAGAACAATGTGCAGAGAGCAAGTTTTGAGTATAAGAAACATATATGGAATTCAAGGTTATCTAGCGAAAACCTAGAAATATTCTCCTATCATTTAAAGAGGTAATGAGATCAGAGAAGACTAGGTTGACATATCTGTAATAGGTTGACATAACTTTGGCAGGTTAATCTATCTTTGATATAGTGTCCCAGCTTTGATAAATTAACTTTTCTTTGATAGATTAATCTTTCTTTGATAGGTTAATCTTTCATTGATAGGTTAATCTTTCTTTGATTGGTTAACCTTTCAAACTTTCTTTGATTGGTTTCAACGTTTCATTGATTGGTTAATCTTTCTTTGACAGGTTGATCTCTCTTTGACAGGTTAACCTTTCTTTGATAGGTTAACCTTTCTTTGATAGGTTAACCTTTCTTTGGTTGGTTAACCTTTCTTTGATTGGTTAACCTCGCTTTGGTAGGTTATCTTTTCTTTGATAGGCTATATTTCTTTGATGGGTTAGCATTTCTTTAATAGGTTGACTTTTATTTGATAGGTTAACCTTTCTTTGATTGATTAACCTTTCTTTGATAGGTTAACCTTTTTTTGATAGGTTAACCTTTCTTTGATAGGTTAACCTTTCTTTGATAGGTCAACATTTCTTTGATAGGCTAAGCTTTCTTTGATTGGTTAACCTTTCTTTGGTAGGTTATCTTTTCTTTGATAGGCTATCCTTTCTTTGATAGGTTAACCTTTCATTGATTGGTTAACCTTTCTTTGGTAGGTTATCCTTTCTTTGATAGGCTATCTTTCTTTGATGGGTTAGCTTTTCTTTAATATGTTGACTTTTCTTTGATTGGTTAACCTTTCTTTGATAGGTTAACCTTTCTTTGATTGGTTAACCTTTCTTTGATTGGTTAACCTTTCTTTGATTGGTTAAGCTTTCTTTGACAGGTTGATCTCTGTTGGACAGGTTGACCTCTCTTTGACTTAGGTCTTAGTATTATATGTGACTGACAGTGTGACTTAGTTGACTACTTCGGAAAAAATATATCATACAAATATGAGCAAAGGAGACCCAGTAAGCTACTGTCTCATGTATTTTTAACTGCTTCTTAACATTATCAAGTAGATTTCAGAATTTTTTTAGGAGTATTTTATCATGTTCTCTCTTTAAATATTTGAATGCAGTCATTTCGTAGTCGTCGAAATTAATTAAACCAAAACATTTCATTTAACATTTTGTTTTTAGCCTACAATTAAATCAAAATAATGCTATCTAAATGGGTAAATGAATTTATAAAATGGTATATCGCATAAAAAATGCAATTTTATTTTGACTATTAATTGCGAATGAAAAAACCGATGCAAAGAGAAAAATAATTGCACTAATTATTAAAAAAAAATAATAAATATTTTTCAAAATGAATTTTTATGCTCCCACAAATGCATATTAAAATCCATTCGCAATACGGAAAAAGTGCTGCATATCAGCGCAGTCAGTGAAATGTAGGCATTTTGTAAAGGCATATGTCATATGTTTTCATGTAATTAAAATTTAAAACATTCGCCTAATTTTAGCCAATTACCTTAATGGCCACTTATTATTTAGTGATAAAATATGCACGTTTTTGCTGGAAATGCACTTTGAGCTCGGCACTGGGAAAAAATGTTGCAACAAACGCTGAAATAAAATATACTAAAAATAAAAAAAAAATCCAATAAATATATATATTTAAAGTAAACTGAAAACTGAAAACTGAAAAAAAAACACGGGCAAGAAAGCAAATACTCGTATTTAAGGTGAAACAGCTGAAAAATGCTACAGAAAAATGCATAACTGCATAACTGCATAACGCAGTACGAGTATCTGAAAATACGATATTTTCTAAAAACGACAGTACGCACACGATAATAATTTACTTTTGGCTTCATAAACAATGCAATATAATAATAATCCAGGAACGGCCAAGCAGAGCACAAAAAATATAATATATATGACAGTGGAATAAAATATCAGTAATAAAAAATTACAATTGCAAGTTGCAACTGTTGTAGTTGCACATTCGTAAGATACTCTGTACCGCCAGAAGCAGCAACAATGCGAACGTCATCGATGGACGTAGATTGAGGCGGCGCAGACGATGGCTTCAGCGTTTGGTAATAACGATGCCTAAGACATTTTCACTGGTAGCAACATTTCACTTACATTTAAACTTCGGCCAACTCAATTCGCAGCAAATCGAGACTAGGCGGCAACTCTACTCAGTTATTATGGGCAATCAAAATGAGCAGGAATTCAAAAATTATTATAGGTGCTCCTCCATGTAAGGCCAAACTAACAAAAACCAACAAAAAACTACAACTGCAACTACTTAAGACACAAGATGTGAAGAAGAGGTGAAGAACGAAAGACGGCATATGCGAACGAAATATTATTTATTTTGTTTCTTATTGTTGTTGTTCTTGTTTTTTTATGCATTAAATATATTGTATTTGCCAGTGGCGTTACGCGGTAGCTATATGATTTGGCACCCAACCATATCCACCAGCGTACCACCAGGATTTAAGCATACTTAAGATATGAAGCCATTACGAGAGCAGCTACTTTAAATATGGGCACATTCCCGAAGAAGAAGAAGTCACTATAAATTATTGTCGTAAAAAAATTGTTGGGAAAGAAAAATTATTTATTGTTTTTAAGGTAAACATTCGATTTTTTATCCCATTTATTAGTTTTATTATTTTATTTATTTAAACAGAAAAAATAATAGAAATATATTATTACCTACATATTATAGTATAATATGGAGAATATATGGATGGAGAAAGACTCGTTGTTAATAAGTCCGTATGCTAATATTTCATTTATAGCACTTACAATTAGGTGGAGATATTATATTGATGTATATATAAATATAATATCTATATATAAATTATATATAAATTTAAAGATTCAAGACCCGATATATAAATTTAAAGATTCAATAAATGTTTTTTCAGTTAATTCTCCAACGAATCGTTGCTTTAAGTCTCCTGAATAAGTTGCGAGTTTTGATAGCTTCTTTTCATATTAATATTTTTGAGACTACTGTGGTCTAATTACTATTGCTAAGTCCCAGTTATAAGTCTAAAGATTTATTAAATTGTATTTTTATTTACATTCCGCATTGATTCGTAAGTAGAAGTTTCTTAAATAAGTTTCCAACTTTACACTGGATTCTTCTAATAATAGTATATTAGAAACTATCTCGGCATTTGTTTTAAGTTCAATCATTCATTACTATTTTATCATGAGCATTACATACATGAAGTATGGTTTAATCCAAATTCAGAGCTTTGTAGTTTTAAACGGCGTTGGTCGAGCTCACAAGTATCGTATGTTCTAATTATTATGTGATGCATATTGTGAAATGACAAACTCTAAACTAAACATGTAATGTCTGGGATGACAGTGATATCATAGATATTAATTGAAATTATCACTAAAAGGTATTGATTCGAAATTGATAACCCTATGCCGTCTATATATCATTATAAATTTGATATTTGTGCCGCGTTAGCAGTAGAAGTTCAATCCTCAACTCTATGAAAATATGGTGCATTTTCTAAATACAACTGCATACTGCATAAATGTATAAATTCGGTATATCTTGATATAACACGTCAGGTGTTGGGCACGACAAACCCTTGTGTGTTGACTATATAATTTCATTCTCTTATTCTTCCTGAAATTGTTGAAATTCGGATTTGATAAATACACCACCATCTTGTGCTTTATCATCAGAATCTTTGCGGTACAAGCACATTGCATCACTAATAACTAAGACCTTGATATTTGGACTGTATAAGCTGTGTTTAAGAAAAATATTCATAAAAAAGTCTGAGTTCATAGAAAAATCTGTTTATATAGACGGCACACCCAGAATGCCCGCACTCGATTCCTTGTATGGGAACCACGAGCACACATTGAGGAAGTCACCAAACGAAATCTGCAAACAAGTGTTAACGAGGAATTCTCAAGGAAGCAGAAGACCTGGTAGGCCCAAGCAAACGTGAAAGCGAACACAAGAGAAGGAAATCCAAACAAGCGGAAAAACCTTTGGAGAAATTAAAACACTGGCAAGAAATCGTGACAGTTGGAAAAAGTTCGTTATGGAACACAATGGAATGAAGTACTAGCAATTTATATCACTGGTTGCTTTAAGATCATATCCACAAAATTCTGGTAATTGTGACCTGTTAATGTATCAGCTCCTAGATCAATGAACTATTAATATATATTCTAACTGTCCGGCTGGTTTTAGTATGTTCATTCCTGTACCCACTATTACGAGAACTTATAAAATCAAAGCAGCTCTCATATGAGGTTTTGTCTCCTTCGACTTCACATAACTTAATCTACTCCCGACTTCTTATAAATCCTACTATAGCAAGATATTGCAATTACTATATAGTATATATATATTTTATTTTTTTTTAATAAAATATAAACTTAGAAATTTTAATAATTTTTATTTTTAATAGAACAAAGAATCAATTTAAAGTAATCGAATAATGTTAAGTACTTTACATAGAGATATCTACTCATAGCCACAATATTAATAAAAATTTGTTTAGTTTTATGTTTTTATGTATTATTTTTAATTTGTATTTTATAAATCTATAAAAATCACTTAAAGCTTTTTTCTATAATTTTTATATATAAATATTACTGTGCCTTACTCGCTTTACTGTACTCGGGGTTTACCATTCAACGTATTGAAATGTCATAGATATTTGAGTTTTAAGTAATTGGATACTTAAGTGAGTTGAAGTGCTCTGAAGTGGTTTAAGTACAACTCTCATATCTGATAGGTCTATTAAAACATACAAACGAATAAAATAAATTGAATTTATATAAAAAAATTTGAGTTCAAATGGTAGACAGTCAAATTTTTTCTAAAAATAAATTTTTATTACAAAATAAAAATATTAAAAAATCAGTTCAAGTGAAGTAATTGCCAATTGTATTCCACAGTGGCATAGTTGAAATATTGGGGGATTTCATATTAGATATATGCATATTATAAAATATGATATTATTTTTATTTTATTTTATTATTATTTTTTAATCGTAATTTTAATTTTTTAAATTAATTGCAAAAGGAATATAATTATTAATTATTTTGATTTAATCACTAAATAAACAAATAAACTAATAAATAAAGCAATAAACAAAAACATGATACTAAATTGGATAATGAAGTTTATGGGGTCTTGTTTTATGATTAAATACGGGCAATCCGGGCAATCGTAGTAATTTCATTGAAGGCATTTATTATTAAACATCAATTCGCCGAGCCATAATTTATAAAACTAATAATTAAACAAAAAAGTAATGCGGTGCAAGTGGCCATGTGAGCTGCATAGAAAATGCAATTAAGTTTCAAATTAATTTTTACTAAAACAAAAACTCGAACACAATAATCACAAATATAATAACTATCATAATTGCAGCGGAATTCTGCGGAATACTTGTGAAAAATGTGCCACAATATATAAAATTAATATGACAGCCATAAGAAAATGACATGATAATGACATGATAATGCCACAAAATATAAGATAAAGCTGAGGAAAGCAAAAGGAAGACGGAGGAAAAATATAAATAATTATATATTTTGTATTTTTATAAACATGATATTAAAATATTTTTATATGCGCTGCGCTTAATATCTCATATTAAGCGTAGCATTTTATTAAATTAATACAGTCGCATCCGTAAGTCATGGTACAGTATATGTAAGTTAAAAAACTAACCAACAAATAATAATATATAATCCAAATAATCTTTTAAACAATTATTTGGAAGTAAAAACAATTCATAATAATTTGATAAAAAATTGTTAGAAATAAATTGAGATAATTGAGAAATATAAATAACAATTTGTGTTTCAGTAAAATTAATTAATTAAAAAATTTATAAAGAGGTTTTCGAAAAGTACTGAACTACAACAACAAAATTGCTTTTTTTTATATTATATTAATTAATTGACTTTTTGGCTGATCATACAGCAGTTTCGAGTATTGCTAAATAACCAACATCAATGGTCTTGGAAATACTTAATTATTCGTAAATAATTTTTTTTAAGACTGCAAGTACCAGGAATCGAATTCGTGTCCTACCAAATTTGAAGCTCAGAGTCAGCGCTCCTAAAGCTGTACTTGACTGAAATGTACATGTATGCACATTTTTCTAGAGTTTTGTAATACTCGAAACAGCTGTATGGTCAGCCAAAAATTCAATTAATTAAAATAATATGAAACGAATTTTTGTTGTTGTAGGTTAACTACTGTTCGAAAAACATCTTTATGAAATATACTAGTTTCTATTAAATATAATAGTCACTTTCGTCTTAAAAATGATATTAAATTACAACCTACATAAAAAAATTTATGTAAATACACTCAGAAAAATATGCATTAACCACATACTAATTACATTAACCTGATCATTTTGTTAGAGAAATTTTAGCAGTTTTAGTAAAAAAGATATGAAAACCAATATGTGGTAATGAAAGCAACTTAAACGCCAACTCTCTAATCGCCAACAATTGTCCAATTGACAATCTCGAAATAAAAATTTTTAGTTAAAAAAATCTATCTTAACCTTTGTTTTAAGTTAAGTATTATAATTGAAATTATTTAATTAAATAAATTTAAACCAAGCTACTGGAAAGTTAATTTAGGTCACGTGTAGTAAAGTATCTTACTTTTCTTGACTTTGTTATGAACTTAAAATATTAAAATTAACATAAAATACATTAAAAGAAAACGAGGAAGAGGACGTCCGTACCTTCGGTGGAAGGACCAGGTGCACAACGAATTCGGGGCGCTCGGTACTATAAACTGGCGACAGTCAACAACTAATCGGGCTGGCTGGCAGAGACTACTCAACGCGACCAAGGACGACTCACGTCTGTAATGGACAATTAAGTACTAAGCACATTTTTTTTATAATTTATAATTCTCAACATTTGTATAATAATTTTGATATAAAACTAAATTGTTTTGTTATATGTAAGTAATTCAGTTAATATAAAATGAAACAAAATAATATATCCCAAGTATATGCAATACGTTGTTTTCTTATATATGATTCAATACTAATATTGTTCCTCATATCGTATATATGACTATTTATCTGGTGAATCTTAATATAGTTTAAAAATATTCCCTTCTAATCCTTGTCAGTAGGTCCAAAGCGATTTATTGAAGTAAGATAAGACTCGATAGCATATCATAAGCATACGAAATTTAGAGAAGTGAATTTCTTAAGATGCGACTGTGACTCCACAAAAGAGGAGAAAATTGTGTTTTATGTTATATATTACTGCCCATCGAAGGTCAGTGAAAGATTTAATATTTTTGGGGACCTTTAACTCACAAACCTGATAGAGTTTCATCCGTCAAAATTAAGGACATAGTCAAGTTTACTGTGTTGTTGGTTGGTTCAATTTTATTTAATTGGAGAAATTATGACTATTTCTTCTATTCTATTGATGGTTCTTAAAGCTTTACCAAAGCTTCTAGCTGGTTTTAAACTTACAATTATTTTTAAGGTAGCAGAGTAAGTAGAATCTGAGAAACGCCGTTTAACAAAATCTAACCTAAAACTTTATCAAAATATTATGCAGATTTTCGATACTCAAATATGTTTCTATATTTATTTATTATTTTAATTAACAATTGAATTTTATTGCGTGAAAAATTTATGATTTCATATAAGAGTTTTCCATTTGAACTGTTAAAATAATAGTTTCATGTTTTAAATTAGGGTTATGGTATATATAATACTTCTAACATTGCCATATATTTTTTTTTATATATATACAATTTTAATATTTATCTATTTTATTTTTTAAAAAAACTTAACTTAAAAGTATATAGTACTGTAAACCTTTATATTGTAATAATAGTGTTTGTTATACTATGTATAGAAGTGTATATACAATACAGATAATGTTGCAGTTATTTACTATGCACAACAACTACATCGTCTTTAGTATTTTGTCTTATATTATATAGTACTTCATTTTTGGTTCTTTAGATTTGAAATAGAATACTTTTTAAACTCTGTTAGAAATGATTAAAGTCAACTTAAACTCTACTTAACTTAAAGGTTGTTTAAGTGAGCATTGTGCAATTGGCCCCTTAATAATTTTTTTTGTAACAATATGTCTTCATTGAAGCGCCTTAAATTAAAGTCTTAAAGACTAAATCTTAAAGACTAATAATATCATATTACAAATTATTTTATATAAACATACTATAATGATGATTTGGAAATAATGATTTGGAAATTATTTTAAGGGGCCTCTGTATAAGAAGCCGGAGTTTATTTACCAGCTATCACGAGGTATAAGTTGATTTAATCAGAGTGATCTTTAGGAAAGCAGGATGGCGGATCTATCATTCCCTTTCAGTATAGAACACTTAATATTAAAAACATTTTCTTTGCACAAGAGGTTCAGGATTCATTAGAGATTTGTTCTAGTATTTTGTAATACTTCTTTTAAAATTAATATAAAATAAAATTTATGTTTTAGTTAAATTTGAGAGAAATTAATAAATTTGAATTTAATTAAAATTTATTCCATTTGATTGCTGTAGATACTTTTTTGAAAGTGCGAAGATTCTAAGACCAGTCACATATCTTAAAAATATATGAAATTATAATTATATTAGAATTTAAGTAAAGAATTCGAACTCATTTGTTTTCCAATAAAAACTCAAATGTCACTTGCCTTCAAATGTATTCAGAACGTAAAGTCATTGACCTCCTTCTGCAGCAAAAGTGTTTGCGTAGTAAAACGAATTATTTAAAATTAAAAATAAATATAAAACATATAAACAGCATAAATAAATATGCTTATGAATAACTAAAAAGCGTTAAAGCAAATAAACAAAACGATGCTAAATAAAATAAAAATATCTTCTATCTTCTCTAAGCGACACACACAGTATGAGATACGAACATATATGCGTTATACTCGTAAGATATGCGATATAAGATATGCGTTATGCGATATGCGATATGCGACATGCGACTTCTTCGAAGAGATCACACTCTCGCATCACCATCATCATCATCCAGGTAATGGTAATGGAAATGGATGGATGTAATGCAGGTGAGGCTTTGTTTGCGCAGTTCGACTGGTTAAGTAAATATTTTATTAAGATGTAAAATGTTTTAAAAGAAAATAAAGTTTTTAATAATAAGAAAAACTACACTAAAACTAATGCAAACTCAGCCAGCCAAGCAAGTTGAGTTCCATGAAAAAATAAAAAATAATTAGAAATAAAAATAAAAATATGTTAACTTAAATAAACTTTTAGTTGCGTTTAAATTAAAAAGTAAATAGTAAATAATAAATAATAAATATTATAAAAGTCGGTATGCATTTGTGTGTACGTATGTGTCTGAATGTATATTTGTTATTAAATAATTTATTAAATAAATAGTAATTAAGTGTATATATGCATTTTAATTTACATATATATGCGCTCTTAAAAATTCTACTAGTTTTTAATTATGGATTTTCACCATTTCAACACGTTCGACCTATTAATAAAATACGAGTATTTCATATTCTCTATTTTGACTTCAAAGTGACTTTAATAACGAATATAATAAAAAGATATAATAATAATAAAAAGAAATTACACATCATGACATTTTACTCTAATAACGTTTATTGTTATTGTTTATGTATTAAAATTTTATTTATAAGCAAATATTTAAAAACTTTTCTATTACCAATTCGCGCTACTCTCCTCACTCTCCCCACTCGTCATTCGCTACTCGCTACTCGCCACTCGTCGCTCACCGCTCACCACTCACCGCTCGCCAGTCGCTACTCTCTATAAGTCCTACTGTCAACTGACAACTGCAAACTGTACACAATCGCCGTACATAGACGACGACTCGAACTAATGGTTATGGACGTCTCTTTGGAATATACAAAAATATAAACGAAATATTGTACGAAATATTTTATTGCCGGATTTTATTGTTATTCCATTGTGCCGCTCACTATTTAACGTGTATCCAAGTACGCGCATTAGTACGGATGGATATCTAGGCATAGTCGAACATGATGTAATAAAATAAAAATAAAAATAATAACAATAATGATAAAAAAAAAAATATCATAAAACGAATATTAACATTAATAACGGCACAATGCTTAGAAACTAAAACTGAAACCGAAACTCAAATTATTATTTTATTTTATTTTATTTCATATTATTTTATTATTATATAAGTTAAAAAGTAAAGATATAATTTTATATATCGTACCATACCATATATATATAAAGTACACAGTAGACTCGTACTCGTATATATACAAATTTATTTGTGCTGCCACATTTTGTATTTCGTATTTCGTACTTTATATATTGTATCTTGTATCTACAGATGTTTGTATCTACATAAACTAATTCAATTTATGTTTTTGTAGTTGTAATAAAAATCGAGACTTTGGATTGTGGTTCAATTTTTACGACCTTTGGGTTCGAACTTTGGTGTAATAAAGAGGGGAGTTGTGTGTTGAAGGTTGACAATAAAAAAATATTATTTATTAAATTATATTTGATATGAAATATACAAAATATCTAAATAATGCATTGAATATAATAAAACTCAAGTCACAAATGAAATATTCTAAAAAAAAATTCTGCTTCAGTCAAAGACGTTTGGGAATTTTTATATCAAAGATATTTGAAATCTTTTTATGGAATTTATTTTAAGCTATTTTTATTACATACCAACTGTTCAGAATGTAAAAATAATTCAATCAATAATATACCAACAAAGAATTTAATATAATGGATTATTATAATCTATACATTACTGTTACTATGGTATGAATAATGCACCTAAAATTCTCTTCAATGAAATAACACACTGTTTTGGCAACAGTTCCAAAGATGAAGATGATGACGACGGATTAAATATTGCTTATATGACAGAAGTGACGATTATATTTAATAGAAAATAGTTAATTTCATAAAGAGGTTTTTCGAAAAGTAGTGTACTACAACAACAAAAATTTTTTTTATATTATTTTAAATAATTAAATTTTTGACTGAGCATACAGTTGTATAACCAACATCAATGGTCTTGAAAATAATGCCTGTATTTAATTATTCGTTAACAGTTTTTTGAGACTACAAGTACTAGGAATCGAACTTATGCCCTACCAAATTTAAAGCTCAGAGTCAGCATTCATTAGTCAACTAACCCAAAGCCTTACTTGACTTTGGATATTTTTAATTAAACAATCACCACAAGACGGTATTTGTGTTCACGTATATAATGGTATAAAGGAACCATGAGTTGTTTTAATCTCCCTCTTTATGCACAATAATTCAAGAATCAAAGAAAGCTGACAAATGAGGTTTCATTTTTCAGCGACCAAAACGGTGGTTTTGGGTTTAGGCTTATTTGAAAGGCGCTACTCTGAAAATTATTGACTGGTTTTGTTATTAAACTTAGGAACTCAACTTTTATCACATATAACGTTTTTGTTTAACGTTTCTTAAGTCCATTAAAACCATATCTTGGGTGACTTCATTATGGTATTCTTTGTGAAGAAATTTCAACTATTTCGACAATATAAAACATATATTCTAATTATTTAATTTTGTTCGAAATACGATATAATTAAAGTTACCGGAGATTGAAACCAGAAAAGATCTGTCGTATTGAATTTATCTATTTTTATAGAGAAACTCAAAAAATATGTTATATCTTCTTGTCGTGCTAATCTGTATTTTATTATATATGGCTTCTACATAAAATGTTGGAGACCGCATCTCCTAATTTTTTTTCTGCCTTACATATTAACAGTGCTTATTTAATCTTTCTAAATTGCAAATAATTTTACTAACAATTCTCATATTACATAAAAAAAAATTTTGCTAATAATTCTCATATTGTTTGTTTATAGTTGGCGATAAAAATAAGTATGAACAATATAGAATTGATACTATTTTAATATAATATAATATGAAAGAATTCATTAATTATTTGTAGTGGTTTATATATATTACTAAGATTTCTGATAATAAAAAAATTTTGCTAATAATTCTCATGTTGTTTGTTTATGGTTTCCAATAAAAATAAATATGAATACTATAGGATTAATAGTCTTTTAATATAACATAATATGGAAGAGTTCATTAAGTATAAGCATCAGTTTTTCAATTCGAACGTTGTGGTTTAACATTTGGCTTAAATAACTTCATATAAATAAATCAATAGTATATTTCGGAAGGGGATAATATTTAATTGTTCAGATATTACATTGTACTTAAAATTTGATATTGTTTATACATATTTTTATTTAAAAGAGTGTATGGAAATAGGGTAATGACATAAATATTCAGTAATATGATTTTGGTTTCAGTTTCTTAAAATTTTCATATATGGTATTATAGTAATAATGTCGGCTAAAACTAAATCATCAATATAATGCAATGCATATAAGCTAATAAATTGTTACTAATGTTTTGTAGACATAAATAATAATATAAATAATAATTATTATTATTTAAGTAAGAAATACTAAACACAGCTATTAAGATGGTCTAATTTACTTATCTCAGTTGCTTCAACCTATCATTATGGTTTAAGTGAATTTGATCATCTTTAACGATTTTATATTCTGCCATATGTTATGAAAAGCACCAAGTCTGAACTTCAGATGAATCAGTTTGCTACTGCTTAGTTAAGAATTTTGACAAAGAATATGTTCAGACGATTCATCATCCATTCCAGAAAAGCAACCGGTCCCGTTTTGTTGAGATAGCACCTCTACCTAACAGAAATTCCATGACAGTTTTAATATTTTCTCTTTTTAGTATATGGAGTCTAGTAGAGACTGGTTTAGTTGGGTTGATGATTCTTTTAACCTTTCATCTCTAACTTGAACAGTTCCCAGTTTCTGAATTTGTCCAGTATATACCCTTTCGCAGTAGCACAAATTTATTCAAGTCCCAATTAATTGATGTTGAGCTTCTTTTTTAGCGAGTCGGCCAACCCTTCTATTGTCTTCTTATCAACATGTTTTGTAACCGATCACAACATAACGTGGTTACTTTATTCCAGGTTATTAAGGAGAGTATAATTTTTATTCTGAGTTTGGATTCAAAGTATTTAATAATTATTGCAAAATTAACAACTAATGTAAAATATTTTTCTCTATTACTTTTATCTATTATTACGGTTAGTTTTTTTTTGTTATTAAATTATGTATTATGTTTGTTCAACGCGAGGTAATTGCAGAGCTCCTTCCCGGCCCCAGTTTGAGGTCTCTATTTTTTCTATAATAAAAATATTGTGTCCATCATTAACTTTGATGAGTTAAAACTAATATCATTACCAACTTCATTAACACATTAAAGGCATTAATTAAGTTATGTTGAATTTAATGTTTAATGTTTTAACAACATAATTATGAAGTGAATGAAAACAAACTAAAAACGGATGCGTTCTGGAGTGATTTTAGCTTAGAACGAAGCCAAGCTAGCAGCGTTTAACTATAAAAACAAATGATGTGGCCGCTGTGTATGCAACAAACTTGCCGCTATTAAAATAATAAAAGCGCACGTGTACGTATGTATGCCTGCATGCAAATGTATGAATGTGTGTAAGTGCGCAAATGTATCTTTACGATACTTTTCTCCTTATTTATGTTGCATAGAAAAAATTGTAAAAATTGTATAAAATTGTAAAAAATTGTAAAAAATTGTAAAAAAAATTGTAAAACCCACAACAAAGTAAGGCAGCGCATAAAATTGTATTTATGCGTGTTTCGTAATTTATAAAAGTTAAATTAGTTTATGGCCATAAATTGCACTGTTGTTAACAAAGTAAGCACACAACTGCAGTAGAAGTGCAGTAGAACTGCAGAAATGCACATTAAAATATAAATAATTTCATTTTCTTTATATCGTCTTCTTTTTTGTTTTTGTGATTTTTGCTATTTAAGTTTTTATTACTTTAATATAAAAAATAAATAAATTTTTTACAAGTCAAGAGTAGTAAAATTGCAATATAATCGCACTCGCCGGCATTGCATGAGGCCGCAATAAAAATGTTGCAGGCGCTATCGTTGCCGCTGAGACTTACAATGCCACTTGCTCTTGGACTTCTGTTGCTCTGTTCTTGCTATCAGCCAAGACGCTCTCATGCGCTATTCGAGTCTACGTGGACACCAACTCGTTGACAGGCACGCCAACTCAAATTTGGTCATAAAAGTGCATTTTATATTTTAATTTCAAGTTCCACATTCTGGCAACTTTGTTGCAACATTTATTAGAATTATTACAGTTTAATTGTTTATTCTAATGATGGGCGACATGGAAATAAATATATTGTTCCGCTTCTCGCATCTCGCTTCTCGTATCTCGCATCTCGTAACTCGTTGCGGTAAACGGCAAAACTGCAAGACTGCGTAGTCAGCGATACTAAAACTGATATCAAAGCGATAAAATGAATGGCACGGCATTGTGGATTTAGTTAAATTCTTTATTTAACATTATTTATATTGGAAATGGTTGTTATCGCACGCTGAGCTATGCTAGAGAGATGTCTTGTCCAGATGGTGCGGCGAAGGGGGCATCCTTTGACTGCAGCCTGCATGTAATATATAGAAGTTGGCATTAAATTCGCATGGTGGCTCTAAAAGTTTATTGTTTACTTACATTGTTGCTTTGATTGGTCTTTTTACGATCTTCTCTGGAGTATTAATATGGAGTAGATGAGTTGATGATGTGTGTGTAGTGCAGTGCCAGGACTACTTTAATTACTTTTATATAGTGTTGCTTTTAGACTTTTATGGGTTTATATTTTAAATTGTATACGTAATAAAATAATTTTAATATCTTGAAAAAGTTCATGAGAAGAAAAAAATTATGCAAATGTTGTTAAAAGCAAACATATTATCATAGTTTGTCAGTTCTTTAATGAATTTCAATTAAATTATTTTAATGAAATTAATTTTTTCATCTGTATACTTTTTCCTTATCCATCTTCTGGAACTTTGTCACTGTCACGGCCTCATAACCATATTATGATTATAAAACCATGCTCTCCATATAATGCTCAATGTTAATCTACTAAGGATATTAGCAACTGGAAATTAGCACCGTAGATATACTTAACCACTTTCTAAAAACGAAGGGTAGAGAAACATTACGTATTCTAATAAATACAGTAAAATTCTACAACTACTAAGATTAAAGTGATTGTAAGCAAATAAAAGTTCACGCCTAGAAGCTTAATAGTTTTGCATTCTATATAAGCTAGCTAAGGAATTAGGGGTCAGAAAATCCAAAAAAAAGCAGATGGAACCTTCTAAGCAAAAAAAAAATCACACCCAGGAGATAAATGTGGCTTGCATTCTATTTAGCAATGTCAGGGAATAAAAGTTTTAGGGTGAGGTCGATCCTTTCTGTGAATGAAAACACCTTTCTAGTGGTAGACTTGTCTTCTATTAGCAAAATGTGACCAAATCATGGTTATGCCTTACATAGGATGAAGTAACTTCATCTTAGGACTATTAATCCTTCATACAATTCTTCTCTTATATGGTTCTAACACCTTCTCGTCATTGTTAGTTATTGACCAACAGTGGTCAGAGGTCAGAGAATCCAAAAACCAAATAGCCAATGTACTCATTTCCTTCAAATTAATGCATCACTACTATTTAAGATGATATAAATATTATTATCACATCATTATTGTCTCCAAAGCAAAGTGCTGGTTAAGTTAAAAATAATATTGAGTTTGACAGTCTGGATTTAGTTCTTATTTTCTTTTTATCTATTAAGATTTTTTGCGACGAATTAATTAATTAATTAATTTTTTGCGAAAAATTGCCAACTAAATCCGTTTTTGATTATATGATTAATAATAGAGGTAGATATAGATAGAGACCATCATAGCGTTTCAAATGAGTGGGTTTAAGGGAAAACGATTTTTTGATTAGGGAGTTTCTTCATATCTGGTACTGTGAGATCGCCAAACCACACACCCTCATAACGCTTTCCGACATAATCGTTGTAGTTCATATTCTCCAATAATATATTGAATAGATAAAATGGGTTAAAAGATTACCGAACTATATTTAATATAAATTGTGATTTCAATACGTATTATATATTATATCGCAACTGACCTTACTTTGTAGCTTAAAATAAAAATATTTCATTTAAAAAAAACTGAAAGAGATAGAGGCATAGCTGGTCTAAACTTAACTACACAAATTTTTTTATTATGTGAAATTTACAGATAACATTAAAATGACTTCTAATCAATCCATAAAATTTTAATGTTTTATACGAAACTGGGATCTTAAGATAAAAGAAAAAATTATACCAATAATTTCAAAATAAAGGAAAAATATATTAATCAATTGTTAATAACCACCAAATGAGCATCATACCTCAGTATTAGGAATATTTTTAATATCGGGAATAGTTTCTTATTTGTTCTAACATTTTCACTAACCAATAGCTGATGTGAACTATTTTATACCAATGTTAATAATAGAAATATTTTAAATAAACTAAAAGGAACTATATTAAAATGGTTCTCAATTCTTAGTTCTATAAATTGCTTTTATAGGTAAATAGAATTTTTCCACATGAGAATTATAATTTGTCAACCAAATTAATTATGATTTATTTTGTTATCTTGTTTTTTTTTTAATTGATGAATTTCTAATCCTTGATGAATATCTAATTTTTGATGAATTTTTAATGAATTTTTTATGAATTTTGATGAATTTTCAATTCAACTTTATGAGAATTAAAAGCAGTAATGAAAACATTATAATTCGCAACATAACAGAAAGGGACGGCACTATTTCCAAACATATAATGTCAGTTCACACAGCAGTTTGAGTGTTGTTCATACAAAATTTATATATTCTAATGTATATAAAGTGCAATATACTTTATTTACAATAATAAGTACATATATACCATAATTTATAAAGTTGCCATTAAGTGTACATTATTTTATTAATATTTAAAAAATTTCCATATATTTCTGTATTTATTTTGAATTCTATTAAATTAGTCATCGAAAAGTTCATTGCTATTTTTTATCGAATTCATCATCTCTCAAAGGGGTTAATTAATATTAACCCGCGATAACTCATAATTTATAATTTCAAATTGACTGATGTAAACCATCACATGAAAAGAAAAATAAAAATAAAATAAAAATAAAAATAATATGAGAAAAATAAAATCATTAAATTATAATTGTGCCAATTAAATTAAATATTACAACAAAAACAAATGCAAATGTTGACAAGATATGTTAAAAATTGATTTAAATTCGCTATTGTAAGTTTGCCGCTCCCACTAATTGCCTTGCCCTCCCATTTTCTTTGGAGAAGTTGCACTTAACGTCTTAAGTGAAGAAGGAGAAAAATAAATCAGCCATCAGCAGAGCTTCAATAATAAATAAAATATGATTTCAACACTTAAAATAACAAAAACAATTACACACGCAGCCACAAATCGACAGAACGAATCAAATACACAAAAACAAAAATGTTAGTAGTACTTTTCTTAGAAGGATGCTGACTGACTCTGCATAAATAAATGATATGAAGCATAGGTTTTGTATGGAAATCCGGTTTCTTAGTCACGTAGCGAAACTGCTATGCAAATTAAAGGAATGGTAATGTCATGTCAGCCAATAAAGACCCATGTGGGTGCAATTCAATAATTAATACAAAATTCTTTAATTAATTCATTAATAATAATTAAATGTTTATTTAAAGAAAGGTGACACTATGGTTTATTAATTTAAATTTAAAACAATTGAGTGTCTTTTAAATAAACTTATATATGAAATTTTTGTAGAACACATACTTATACATATGATCTTATATATGATCTTAGAGGCAACGAATAACAGACATACCGGCAGGTGAACCACACATTTATTTGGAAAACGGGAGATGAACAGGAAACTGAAGCTCCAAATAAATCTATAAAACAGTCATCAAATCAAATTGATTGTATGGGACAGAAAGTTTAGCAGCAAATGACAAAGTATTTACGAGAGTAATAGATGAAATGAAGTACCTACGGAGAATTTTAAGAAAAACTAGGCGTAATAGAATAAAAAACTATGGTGTAAGAAGTAAACTTAAGATTTGCATCAAACGTAAAATTTTGTGAATTGTGGAAACAGCTAGACCCTTTTCACCTTTCTTTTGGTATGAATTATTTGATGTACACTAGAAGAACTTGATAATCTACATCACTTTTATTATGAATCTCTTTTTTATAGAATAATAATAGAGATATTAGTAATTCTTTCATCCTTCTCAAAGAAATTATTCGAATGACTATCCATTCTGTTGAATATCTTTAGACGTTGTAACCTTCAGGTGCTTTTCGATATAGATTGCCTAAGGACTTGCTTAAATTACATTTTATTTTGTTGAATACGTCTGATGCTGTAATCATGTGTTAGTGGCGATAGTGACAACAACAACAAGAGATAACAAAAAGATCTCCATATATATATATCAAAGTCAGAAAAGAATTTCTTCGAGAAATCAAAGTGTGGGGTAAATTTGATATGTCATCGGGATTTCACAATTATAATATATGTATGCCGTCACGCTCAATTTTTACTTAAAGACAACCATAGTGTGAAATGTTGAATACTATTTAGTGAAGATCTCAAATGCGATTGACAATCATTCTCAAGCTTTATAGTGCATTAAAGTTTAATATAACCATTGATTAGTTTAGCATATTCATTGAGATAAGTAAGCTTGTGAGTATGTTTGTGTTTAATTTTTTACTTGCCACGATATACATCTAATCCATCTTGAAACCTTAGAATTTATAAGTAATTAATATTGCCAGCAGATGAAGTCTACTTTGACTTGATTTTATAAGATTATATAGATTATGCTGATGTAAAGACTTACAATTTTATCATTAGCTTTAAATTATGCATCAGTTTCAGCGAGGACTATTTCCTCGGGACCAAATCTTTTTCCAAAAAAAAAAATCGCATTTTATTAAGGTCTGCAAATAATTATTAATCACTGGAGTCAAACATAGTCTGAAAGCAATTCAGAAACGACTTGTAATATGGTACATTGCCTTGGTAAGAGAAACTTTTTTTCTTCATATGACGGCGTTGTTTCGCAATTTCCTACTTCGTACTAATTGGGACACGTAGCGATCGCTTTTGATGGTCGGACCTTTTTTAAGGTAGTGAAATGAAACAAAGTCCCCTCCTAAAACATGGGCGTCAAAACTTTGCCAGCTATTTGTTGCATTTTTTGGCGCTTTGGACGAGATTCCCAGGCTGTTGTCTATTCAGCCGACTGCCGATTCGATTCTGGAGTAAAGTGGTGGATTCAAGTTTCGTTCATTGTTATATATTGACGCAGAAGTTATTTTTATGTTCCTTTAACTGTTCTGAACAGCTCTACCAATCATTCACTCATTGTTGCTTTTAGTTAGGTGTTAGCTGTACACATTAATCTATGCTTTCTCCTAGATTAATGTTCATATAAAATGAAAACGACAATTTCTTTTGATATATTTAAGGTATCAGCTTTCTTCTCTAACTTCACAAAACGGTTTGCCAAAATGATTTTGTGGATCTTTTTGATATTTTCTAGCGTCACAATCTGTTTGAGTGACCAATGCGTTCTCCATCATCGGTGTTTGTCAGCAAACTACTTCTCTATCATTTTCTCGACGGAGCATAGGCATCGCATAGTAGCGCTTATTTTTACTGTTATGGGTTGTTTTTCTATCAAAAATTATTATTATTATCATTATTATGACTTTGAATTTATTGTTCTAAAAATATAAAAAGTAATGTCAGTAAAACAACTATAACTGAGTAACAGTAAACTGTAAGTAAGTTCAAATATCATGATATTTTAAGAGGTATGAGTTGAAAGCTACCACTTTTAAAAATTGTTATTTAAAATATAATTTTTTCTATGGACTTATTAGCCAAGTCGTTAGCTTTAAATAATGATTTTTTTTTGAATATACGCTTAAGTTCTCTTCAATGTGATTTTCCCTAGTAAGACGTAAGTGTTAGTGTGAACTAAGAGTTATGGTATTATATGATATATATTGATGAATGTTTTCTAGATACATAACATAAAGTTAGAGTTAAGTCTAATATAATGATTTTGAGTCAGTTTAGTTCGCCCTATAAACTTCTATATAATCTGATATGCTGTTAGATTAAAGTTGGTTTTGTTTTTTAAGAATATTCACTTTTATTTCGAGCGCTAATACTTACTTTATTTCTATACGTATTTCGGCAAATTTGCATTTGCCTTCATTAGAAGAATTTCTTATTGGGAATATTAGGAATTCTCTTAGATAACTTCATAAACACCTCTTTTAAAGAGTTTTATATTCATATTACTTAATTGCTCCACTCTCAAATTATAATCTCTTTTAATTTTCAATAATATGTGATTTATCCTTTGAAAGTGTGAATTCAAAATTATTTTAAAATTAATTTTTATAATATGAAATATATACATTCCGCAATTATTTAAGTTTTTAAATACGCATTAATTTCAATCAAAAGTGTTATTCCCCGAGGCATAGCAGTAAATTCTATAAGCTTTTTACTCCACTGTTGTGAATTTATCGCACATTTTAAATTATTCAGCATTTTAATTATGAAATAATTAATGTGACAAATCATAAATTATAATTAATAATTGTTAGTTAAGCTAATTTATGCCGGCAGAAGTTAATTTCTCTTTTTAACACCTAAGTTTGGTACGCGAATGAAGCATTAGTGTTGCTATTAAAAAAGCACTGAAGATGACATTTCAATCTGCAGTTGCTTATTTTTCTATCGGCACTATCGACCATTGATGACTTCATTTCATTTATTTTTATATGCTTAGATAGAAACTCACTGGAGCTGCGGTAATGCAAATGTGACATTTCATGTCTCATTACGGCACACGCCAAGCTACTGTGATCATCGTTCCTGCTGCAGTTAATCACAGTGCAACGCAGTGTATGGTTGGTGGTTCTGTACGGAACATTGGGTTAACTTCAGTTTGGCTTCAGCCGTAATGGATGTGTCCGTGTGCATAAAATTAAATACCACAGAATTAAAGTGAAAATATTCTTGGAAAATTACTGCATGGCAAATAATAGTATTTATTGAAACCATGTTTCTTGCTTTTCGCCAAATATATAAATAATAAAAATTGAATATATTTATGAGTTCTACTACCGCTGCGTACATATACGTTCCATTCGGTGCGACTTGTCTTTCTCATCCGTTCCACAAGCCCCACTATTAAATTACCACTTATCCCGCATCACATCGGGGCAGCAATCGCTGCTCTGCTAAGGCAGAAATGGTAAAATCGTTGAAAATCATGTGCGTTAACATTTAATTAAAGTCACTTGCACAAATAATGTTTACAATAAATTATAATGAATTCCATATGCCCTCGATTTTTCCTTTTTGTTTTTTTTTTCATTAAAATAAATTTCTTGAGAAATGAAAACATATATTGTATATAAATAATAAAAATGCCGGGCCAGCGAACAACTTCACTCAAGCACAAGCACCAGTACTAGCACCAGCCCCAGCACCAGTACAAGGAAATGAAATGAAATTAAATTGAAATCAAAAGATATTTATCTAAAAAAGCAACAAAACAAAACTAAAAACAAAACCAAACAAAACAAATAACAAACCCAGAAATAAATATATACTTATACACAAATGTACACAAAATAATAATAAAAATTAATGTTGCTGTTGATATTCTTCAGATGCGTTCAGAACTGCAACTGCAACTGCAACTGCAACAGCAACAGCACCAGATACAGCAACAAAGCCAGCAACTCCAAAATGGGTTCGGCTTCGGATTGTTGGTAATGTTTACAGATACATTACTGCATGCAATTTAACAATTTTTGTTATTGTAATTGTTATTGTTGTTGTTGTTGTTGTTAGTGTTACTTCGTTGTTGCACTTCGTATACCGCAAACACATGTGCGTTAAGTTAATAACTCCAAAGTAGCCTGCAGATACGTCACATCAAAATGAAAGCATTTAGTTGCATTCCCCGATCATTCTTCGCTTCCAAGCCTTCAGATATTTATTAAACAATTAAAATATTTTTAATTATAATAAAAAGTTATAATAAATTCATTACTTAGGTATATAAATTTGTGTCTTTTAAGACATTTGCAGTTGTCGTAAATTTATGAAATATTTCATTTTATTTTTACTTTAATTACGCAAAAGAATGAATGCATATTAATAAATTGCAGCAGATGACATACACATTTGCATACACATTGCCTCTACAACAGCAAGTCGTCATGAGTACTCGTACTATAGATTCATTCGCAGTATTATTTATTTTAGCACCTTCATTCGGAGAAGACTTTTAATTTTTAAGTTAAAATTTGATGTCAGACGAGCGGAAGGCTATTATAGAATTGAAAATGCCGTCAATACGTCATAAATCCACAATGACAACTTTAGTTTAAAATAATTGAAATTAAAATTTTTATTAATAATAGTTTTTCAAATATTTTTTAACACTTCTTCAACATTAATGTAGAAAATTTGATGAACACACGAATTTTAATCATCCTATTTAAACCGTTAATGTAGAGCACAAACTTTATAACTTCCTTAAAAATTAGAATAAGTGTCGTACCATAATCTAAGAACCTATAGCAGTAGTAACTTAGACCATGCTATCATTAATCCACGACTCCATTGTTTGCTTGGCCTCAATTCACAGCTATAGCCACAAAAGTATTTTTGGATTTTATGGACTTATTAGGTAATATAAAAAGTATCCGTTGGTTTTTGTCACTAAATGATATTGGTTTGGTACCCATATATCTAGCAACACTAATCCGTTTATGTCAAACGAATACGGGTTTGAATGTTCATATTTTGTTTATTTATCTTAGACCACATTTTTTAAAAGACATAATTATCTGATTCGTCACTCCTGTAAAAACTTATATTGATTGAAAAACAAAAGAAATCTCTGAAGAAATGCGAAGAGATGTGACACTTTATTATTATTAATAGATTAAACTATCATAAAAACATGCCAAAAAATTTGTAGGATGTACATTAAGTATGCGGTGAGAGAACACCTGACCCGAACAACTGTACATATATACCATAAATTAACTATAGACTTCTGTGTCAGCGTCAAATATCGAAATAACTTCAACATTCCAATTTAAACTGCTGAGCACAATAACAAAGCTGCTGAGCATGTCACACTTATCAAACTAAACTATATATCTTCTTATTTATTTACGAATTCGATTTCGAATACTGCTGATCATATAACATGAAACTAAATCGTTTAAATTAACTTTGGATAAACATAACTATAAATTATTTATGATTTCTACACATTCTGCATGTTCTCTGTATCAAGCTATATTTATAAGTTTGCATCTAGGTTTATAGCTTAATATAGTAACATAAAAATCCACGTTGCGGAACAAGAAGCTTATCAATATCATCAGCAGGTAATTTACTTCAAGAAGACTTTCAAATGAAATGTTGGACTAACTATACTTTTGTTTACCATTCAGGCATATTATGAAGCATTAACAATGAATATATATATGTAAACATATAGTCGTTGCATATTTTTCGAGGTAACCTTAGTTCCTCAAGCTCGTCCTGATTACATATTTGATTATATAAGATTATTTAATCGTCTCATTATATATCCGAATGCTCTACCTATACCATCTTCCACAATATCAGACACATCAACTATTAATTAAGTGCCAACAATAACTGTAACACAGTATTATCTATTTGATGTTTCCAAGAATCCGTAAATCTCGACACATATGCAACTGAGATTTCTATCAAACTTTTATTTTAATATACATTATCTGAGTTGTGTACCATCAGATGTGATATACAACATCATTGAAACATATAGTGCTTTATGTAATTTTGACTTCTGGTCACATAAAGTGTAATAAAAATATTCAGATATATGGATACCCGAATATAGTCTATAATTACATTATATATTACCTGAATATCTTAAACAAATGTAGACAAAAAACTTAACAGACCTTAATAATAAGGTTGGAATTGGTTAAGTTGGAGAACTCATAAAAAAGTGAGTTCAATACTTAATGAAGATTACTTATTTTAACATATTACACTAATTCTTAGAAATATATTCTTTAAAATGTTTTGTGATAGAAAAATACTCTGCGTTTGAAAAATATTCATACTTATAGGTATTCTGATATACAAAAATACGCAGTTGTTCTTCTATTAGAAGGCCGCGCCAATAAGTTGTTGCAGTGTTTCTGTGTAACAGGTTTTTCATTTTTTCTTTTAATAAAAGTGATAGTTCCTATATAATTGGTCTACATGTATATCCCAACATAGATCTAATCCCAACATAGAGTATATTGACTATTAAGTGTACTCATATGCATTTAAAAGTCTATAACCATCTTTATAGTTATCCCCCATAATAATAAAAACCAGTGCAAAGGTTGAGGATATAATTAATGTTTAAAGCAATACAAAAATGAGAAAAAATTGAATAAATCAACTATTATAACTTTCAAAAAATATACAGAAATATCATATATAGTTTAATGATCCTAGTACCAGGTAATGCTTTGAGCTGAGCCTAATATAGTTACACAGAGTCATTATTATTTTAATCACAACATTTCTGTATATCATAAAATCCATTTAGAATATTGAATTGCTTTTCGGTTTATAATGCGAGAGCTGCCTTTTAAGTCTAAATATGAAAACACAGTGCTTAATCAGTGAAAATAGTTTTATTGTTTTTCGAAGTATTTTCCATGGTGATGAAAACATTTTTGCATTCTATTGAAAATTGAAAATTCTATTAATCATTTTATAGTTGTAGTCTCCAAATTACAACGTATAATGTCCTATATGCATTATAAAGGTCTACTTATTTCTTCAGAGTTGTAAAGTTGCTTCATTCATTTTCTTTGAAATGTGTTCCACATTAATGGAGTTGCACCCGTAATATTTATTTAGCTTATATTCATTATCTTAATAATTTATTAAATATTTAACCGGTTATGAATAATATAAATAAATTCATGTTATCTGCAATAATTACAAATTTTTTTAAGATACATTTCTTTTTCGATTAGGATTTCTCCATTCACGCATAACTTTTATATCTGTAGACTACATAATTTAATAGAAATTGTTCGCTGCTTATTGAAATTATTTTTTTCTTTAAAAAAAAATATATGAACTAATAGTTCATATATTCGGATTTTAATATTGATATTAAATAAATAATATTTATGTAAACTGTACATATAACCAACGACTTCTGTTAGTTGTCTTAGAATTATCGCTTTATCAATTTTCAATAATAAACATTAATAATAATATATAATACCTCAAATACGAGTTTACTAACAAACTATGAAGACTCTCTACAACAATAATTATAAATATTTGCATATTTAATGAAATTTAATTAAATAGATAAATAACCTCAAATTATCATAAAGCAAGCCCAGTCACAATATTTAATATTTCTTCTTGCTCATCATAATCATTCAACTTTTCAACTGCACTTAAGATTTTCATTAAATTTTATGTTTAATGTTAATTAATAAATTTCCTAATTATTTTTATTCATACACACGAACACAGAGGAGTATAAACATAATATCTTTAATTTCATTAATTTCAACTGGCATCTTCGCCTCACCCAAAACATGCGTGTTGCAACAACAAATTCACTTATGGAAATCCAGAAAAAAACAGAAAATTTGAACCAGCGACCGTCTGCAGTGCAGTAGGTGAAGTAGGCATCAGTTAGGGGTAAAGTGAATGCATAAGTATCTGTACAGCCGCTATGTTCCAGCATTGACTTAATGTATCTTTAGCTTACTTGAACTGCAAGCACAACAACAACAGCAACAACAGCAACAACAGACTTAACAACACCAATCAGCATTTATGCTTAAAGATATAAAAAAACTCAATTAAATATTATTGTATTTTTTATGTATTTTCAAGCATTAATTACACATAAACAACAACAACAAGAAACCGAACCGAAGTAACCCAAATGAAGATAAAGATACAATTGTATCTCAATGATGTAGGCAATATTAAAATGAATACTATTTATTTAGTTGTGCATATTTTATTGTTTTATAATATTTAATAAAGCATATAGATTTTGTTTCCATTATTGCCATAACAGTTGTTGCAACAATTGTATTCTGTTGCCGTTAGTTGGAAGTTTTTTCTACTGATGAGATACATATTTGTCATAATGTCATTTACTTAAGCTAATTGGTAAATGCAGAAACTTGAAAAGGAAACGTCAAAATTGAAATTATAAAAAAAAGAGGAAGTGAACTAAACTACTGAAGACAGACAGGAAGATTCAGGTATTGTGGAATGCTATTAATTAATAAAACTTACTCATAAAGTCATAGCTTCCAGAAAGACTCTTACTTCACTTTAGATATAATATAATATACTCAGCATAAAAGCTATAATATCTTTCTTAAGGATTTCATAATATATGTCAGGAATATAAACTTCTAACACTTATCTCATAATATACCATATTATATAGTCGTAAAGAATGTTAACACAAATATTGTCGTCTTCTAGGTAGTGACACCATCTTGTAGACTTTTACATATCTGTCTTGTTGAGCTGGCAGTGAAGGTTAGGGTGACAAATAAAGTAATCTGCTGACAATATTTAAGCTGCCCTACTACGAAGAGGCTCTTAATCCTAACGAGTACCGGTGTTGTGGTAACAATAACTTGACAAATCCAATTCAAATCTTGATTATGAACTGAGGATTTGACCATCTACTTTCACAATAAATTTCTAACTGACTGAACAGCTTAGTTAGAAGATAACTAATACAGTTCTACTAATGTTTGGGATAGGTTTGTCCACCTTCGTTAAATTTGTCTTTTACGGAAGAATGTAAGGCTTGGTTTCTTTGAAACTACTTCAAGACATTCACAAGCGATGGTACATATTCTTCATATTTGACTTTAATTGAATATTTTCAAAAGTTTTTGGATACGCTGAAATTCGTAAAGAATGGGGATTCAACTCTCCAACTTTGACGACAGTGGAATTTGCACCAACTTCATGTCAAAAAGTTTGCGTTTTGTTGTCTCCCTCTTAGTTGCTTGATGTGAAACTTCAAACGACACATCTCCTAATCATTCACATATAAAGAGAGTATGCAGGTCGGTTCCGTATAGATTATATAGTGCTGTAGAGAAGTTGATCTCTATGTTATTAACATACAGACTCCATTTTCCCTACGGTCGCAAATTCATTATTTATTCTGAATTTTGAACTTCCATTTTTTAGTAAACTTCCAATAAAATTAATTAGTCTCATTGGACACATATGGTCTAAAATTTGTTGCTTGTTCTCACTTTGATCTTTCGTCGCTCGAATCGTTTGAAATCAATAATTTTTCATTTCAACTATTAAACAAACATGCTAAACTTTTTCAAAGACTTTGTGAATGTACTTAATACAATATATATATCCACATGAGATGGCGTATTATACCTCTCTGACTATCCAGATTATATAATATAGAGAACTGTGATTCCTGTGACATTACTGACTGAATTTACTGTAGAGTTAAAATTTTTACTTATACCAATTTTGAACCTTTTATTTCCTATTAGGCTACTAAATACATTAACTAGTCTTCTTGGAAACCATTGACTTTTTATATTAATTATTAAACAGGCATGCAAAACTTTGTCAAAGGCTTTAGTGAAATACATCCACATGCATATATCCACTAATAAAAGCGGTTTTTTTTTCGATGTCTGCTCTATTCAGATTATATAGTTCTATAGAGAACTCTGATTCTTGTAGAACTCCTAATTTAAACTATCTTATAGTCGAAAATTAATTACTTATGCTGACTTTGAACCTTATTTCTCCTAATAGATTTTTTATTTTAGAAAGATAATAAACTGACACATGATATATAATCCTAGTTATTAGGACTCTCAATTATCCAAGAATATTAATTAGTCTTGTTGGAAACGATTGATATCAACTACAAAAAGGTCATACCAAACTTTGTCGAAGATTTTACTGATATTATAGCTAAATATATTTATAGATAAAAAACAAATTTGTTACATGTCAATCTAGAAATATCTGTTGTATACAGATAGTACTATATAGAGCGTTGATTCCTGACGTACTCTTAACTCAATCTATCCTATAATCGAAAATTATTACTAATTTTGACTCTGAACAATATGTTTTCTAATAGGCTGCCAGAAATCGTTATTCTCCAGAAAATAATAAATTAAAAAGTACGTTAGCCGAGCTACCAAAACTCTCCACTATTCCAAAAATAGCAATTAGTTCTGTTAGAAACACTGACTTTTCTTTATATGTGTAATTACCGGGTATATAGTTACCTGACAAGCCAATCTTTCGGGAAGACCTTATTGAAATCATAATTTGTTAATATTTTTTTTTATTTTTTCTTTAAATTTTTAATATTATTTCCCTTTCTAAACTTTAATTATGTTGGAATTACTTTTATGTTATTTTCTTTTTTTTTTATCAATAACTGATTAAGTATTGATGAGGAGTTCTACAAGTAATAAATGTCAACTCAAAATGTAATTCATATCGACAAATATAGGTTCTTTGAAAACAGTTATTAAACATTTCGGAATTCTCGGAAAACTAATGTAATACTCATAGTATAAAATAAAAATAATTTTTAATTGTTGTACAAATTATTTAAAAGTTTTCAGTTAAGAAGTGCCTACAAGCACACACCCCTCAAAGCCGATAAGAATCGTTCCACTTATAGTTTCGATGTCAAAAATCTTTAAACATAAAAAATAAAAAATGCAGAAGACTGAAGACTGAAGAGAGAAGATGGAAGATAGAAGACAGACATGAAAAATATTAGAATTCTTTGAAAGAAAATGATATTCGGTACTTTTACTTAAAAATGAGTTATTGTTAGCTTTTTTGTTGTTGTCAATATTTATCAGCAACTAACGTTATACGATACGTCTTCCACTGCACTATGGAGTTAAGCGATAGTAGTCTGTGGGTGTAGGAGCAATTTGAGAGCAATTCAAAAGTAACTGCAACTTGTTGATGAAGTATCTGTTCTGGATTTGAAGTACTTGAATCAAACTACTTGTATTCAAACAAAATATTTTGACATTTTATTAATTAAAATATTCATCTCGATATTTCGAAACTACATTTGTATCTGTAAACGTGTCTGCTGTCATGTCTGCATCTACTCGCATTTCTACTTCTACTTCTCTACACAATATCACAAGTACTTTTTTACTTAGCGAGCATAATTTTCATTTTAATGCAAATCTACTAGAATTTTTAACCTATTACTGAAGTATACAAATACGCACAAGTCACAAACACACATACATACATATACACAGATACACAGATACACAGATATAGAGGAGGTATACAATTGCAGAACGCATTTCACATATAATCGAGCACAGATACTTGTACGTACTCACCGATAGTTTCGTATCTTTTCATCTGAACAGAAAAATAATAATTGAAATTTATCGCTTGTAGAAAAATAATAATTGTTTTGTACTCTCATATCTTTTAAACAATATCTGGGAAATAAATATTAAAAAAAAAGATACAAAAATACAAAAATTATATAAAAATGTATTTGAGTTTTTTATTTGTTCAGTTAGGGGCTTTCATACTCGCATGTGAGTCTGAAGGCACATTTGCTTGTGATTAGTTTTTACATATTTTTAATAGATACGCGTGTATCTGTGTATCTGTGTATCTGCAGTCATATGTACGACGACTTCATAGGTAACTTTTTGTATCTTTCGTTTGTGTGTGCGACTGCAACGCCGATTTGAGTGTATTTAACCTATTTTTTTGTTTTCAACATTATTATAATTATTATTTTGTTCGTTGCTATTGTTGTTATTGCTTTTATTGTTATTGTTGTACTCACATTAAGCAAACTTAACGTAAATTTTAATAACAAGTAGCGAACACTTGCTTTAGATACAAAATACAAAATACGAAAAACGAAATATGAAATACTTTTGCGGATACGTCTGATTTGTATGTTAATTGCTTCCGTTTTAACAAATACACAAATATCGCGCTATATAGTTGCAACAACAACAACAGCAATAGCAACAATAACAATGAGAGCAATAATGAATTATGCCTGACATTGATTTATCAATTAAATTCAAGACAAAAAAAAGGAAAAATAAATAAATAAATAAAAAAGCTTTTTTAATTGTTCACAAAATAAGTTTTATTTTAAGATATTAAAAAGAAATCATTTTGTAATTAAAAATGTTTTCAATTGTTTGTTTTACTTCATAAGTAATTAATAAGTTCTTGATAATTATTATGTCAACTAAGTCTGTAATTAAATTAGTTAATGGGAAAGTAAAGCGCTGCGCCACTCGACAAAAAATAGATTTTCAATTATAAATATTAGAATTCAATTAATTATTTAATTACTGACCTCTGCGAATGGAAACGTTTTTTTTAATAAATAATTAAGTTTTTGTCTTCATATACAGGTCTTCGGGTGGGTTTCATTACTTGGAATGGAGTAGTTGACCCTTAACTGTTAAGCGTTAGAAGTCATTGCATGTTTCAATTAATTAAACTCATGTCATTTTAGAAATAATTGTCATGATTATTAAAATTTTATGTAATTTAAAATAATTGCTTAGACAAATTCCAAATTCAATTTGAATATTCATATATTAAATAATTTTAAATTAATTTAAATAATAAGTTTATGCACATAGAAGTCTTTAAAATTGACAACTTAATAATATTAAGATAATAAAATTTTAGCTATATCTATTATATAAAAAATCTATAAACTACTCTTAACCTTCTTTCAATCGATTAAGTTGCTTTCACGGCTAAACCGATAATCAGAATAAACTGACTCAAAAACTTGGGTATATCTTACCCAAGACCCTCTAGCACTAAGTTTCCCAAGCCAATACTGACAGACACAAAGTTTCGCAAACGTTCTGCGGATAGAAAAAAATATACAAAATACTTGTGTAAAACAAAAACCACTAAAATATGTTCTGTAAAACCCAATACCAATATCTTCTGAAGAAATAATATTTTTGCAAATTAAAGGACAAAATTTATTGGGCCGATACAGAACACAATATAGTATAACACACAGACCTATAGCGTTAATGGCGCGGATTGCTGCTTGAGAATCACTGCTGTAACACACACTGAAGAGTGTAAGAAATATGTCTAATTCCAGTGATTACTAAGGAAACTTACAAACTACTACGTTTTGTTCAAAACTAGAAAAATATATGTAAAAATAATTAATTGTGAATATAGATTAAAAAATCTCGCAGTATTCAGCCCAAAACCCACTGGGGTCTTTTCTTAGTGATTCCAATTTTAAGTTGACAAAACAATTCCTTTAATTGAGATCTCCAATTGAGAGTTTTAGGGCATTCCAATATAGAAGAAATGAACGCACAGATGTACTAGCCACACTAGGCGTGACCATTTTATGTGACAGGTAAGTAGGACGTAGGATGACACTTCTACAGCAGCCAGGTTAAGTGTTACTTGGTCATTTTACTTAAAACATAAAACCTTTGACTGCAAATGCACATAAAAGCAAATCAGAAATAACTAGGTTAATATCTGTTCTAACAAGACACTGATATATAGAATGGCATGGGGACAAACTTGACCTACCCTTTGGTATTCCTTGTAGTATTTTTCTACCTGTGATGGTAGAAAAGACACCAAAACTCCTATTGTATTTACGTTCAGGCTTGTCTAGAGCCAGGCTTAAGCTATTGGGTAACCCACTCTTCAACATTCTTTTAGCTTTGACCAGATTTTTCTATTTATCAATGATTCCGATTGTCTTTCAAATTATTAGCGATTAATAATTAATATAACACGTTGTAATAGTTCAAATCTACTGAGGTTAGTTCATTTCTTAAAATAATAAATAGCTGAGCTGTAATTTGCTTGTCAGGAATGAGGAGACATAATAAATATATATATATAATTATTTTCTCTACACTCTCATCTTGATAAATTTCGCTGAAGTCTATACTGGTGGCTTCAATTTAATTGAATGTACTAGAATAAGACTTACACAAAGTTATGGATTCAACAGAGCAGAGCAATGTATCTATTATATACTTCATATGTCGGACAAAACTCCGCCCCACCCGTTTCACACTGTCCTTTTCCCCTGATCGAAGCTATATATTCACAAAGCATTTAATTTAATCTAATCTTTTTTCATAAGTAAAGGATATTCTTTTTAGATAAATTTATCTTATTGTAATAGTAACTTAGGTTATGGTGACTTGTCTAATAATCTGCCAGTTCTGTGGTACTTTAAAGGGACACTTTCTCTTAAAACAAACGCATCCTTTTGTAATGGTATTAATCTCTTCTACTGTAGAAAGACACTGTCTCTTCAGACAAACCCATTATGTTATGATTGTAACACAAATCGTGGTAGATTCCTCTATCTACCATAGAGGAATATTATTTTTTCAAACAGAAGAATTATATTTTGTTATACTCTGGAGAGACACTATCTCTTTAGATAGACCCTTTTTATTGTGATGGTAACTCTAGCCATATTCACCTCTCAGATAACCTGCCAGGTCTGTTTTACTATTGAGTGACACTGTCTCTTCAGACAAACCCATTATGTTATGATTGTAACACAAATCATGGTAGGATAACCTGCCAATTTTGTTCTACCATAGAGGAATATTATTTTTTCAAATAGAACAATTATATTTGGTTATACTCTGGAGAGACACTGTCTCTTTAGATATACCCTTTTTATTGTGATGGTAACCTAGCCATATTGACCTCTCAGATAACCTGCCAGGTCAGTTTTACTATTGAGTGACACTGTCTCTTTAGACAGATCCATGTTATTGTGATGGTAACACGGGCCATAGTAACTCGTCAGCTAACTTGCCAGCTTTGTTCTGCTGTGGAGCGATTCTTAATAATTGTAAGCATTTATCTAACTTTAGTCTGATGATTGTCAGAGTATTGGGAATATTTAAGTATTACCACCTCCAGTATTATTGCTTTATCTAAGCATGTAGTGCTATGTTTACCTAAACTTATTAATGATATTAGTGTGTTTTAATACCCGTATTAATTTAATATTGTTTTCTTCCTCTAATCTCTACTTATCACTACATCTACTATATCGTCCTACCTACTTATCTGACTTTTACAAATATCTCGCTTTTATAAAAATAAATTTCAAATAAATTAGTTTTCCACTTATTAAGTAACAAAGTCATTATTACTCTTTTATGCAAATAGCTATTATTTGCAGCTGTTGTTGACTTACTTATACCTTCTCCTAATCATAAAAGAATTTTAATAAGATTTAATAAGAATTTTACGCTTCTACTGAACTAGTGAGCTGCTGCAATGAAAGCAATTAGAGTTGTAAAAAATCAATCAAAAATTTTTCTAATTTAATTTCAACGCCGCATCTGTGCTGCCACATTGATGAGAAGATACTCAGATACTCCAACTAACATGCAACACTTCCTGCAACTGCCCAACCAATGAGTGTCGGCAGGGCACGGGAAAGGGCATAAACGGCTCTTTGGAAATTTTTCTATTAACACGCGCATACTGGCTGCCCTTTATTACTATATTTAGCAGGACATAATGAAATTATAGCCGCTTACTCTTGCTGAATGTCCTTTTTTCCCAGCACGCCTTATTTTCAAACGTTTTCGTTGAGACAAAACAAAAGTGGCAATAATAAAATTTGTAAAGAAATGAAAAGATTTTAGTTTCACATTGAAAAAAATATAATGCAAATTATAATAAAATAAAAATGGCTATAAAAATTAACAAGGAAATGAAAAATTGACAATGCGGCTAAAGGCAAAAAATTATTGCGAAACAGTCACAGTCACAGTGACAGTCACTTGAGAACCTGAAAAAAAGAAAATTTTAAAAATTATTCTGATTGGTGTCGAGAATTGTTGGAAAAAAATAATTTAAATAAGTAGGAAGTGTTTCATTAATAAATAATTTCAATATCGACACTCTTTTTCACGCCTTAACGGCGGCTAATAGAAAAATGTGGAGCCGTAGCACTTTTTTCAGCGCATCCTGCCGCCATTTCCAACACATCCAATGACCCAGCAATGGCTGCCTACGCTAATAAAAATGCATAAACAATAAAAACAACAACAGAGGTTTAAGAGTGGTCCCAATAACAACAACCAAGGAAGGAGCAAAAATAACAAACTACAAATTTTGGTGTTTTGCAAATTTTGCTAACAAATATCGGAGTTGTTACGAAGCAGCAGTTTTGGCACTTGAGTTAAAGAATAACAAAAACTTTTGTAGAATAGTTGCCACTACTGCCACTGCAACAGTAGCAAAGCGGAAGAAAGGAGTGGCAGGTGTACTTAAATGTAAGACTGGGAGTCGCTGTACTCTCCTGTGCAAGGCACATGTGTGCATATTTGTTAAATACCCGCACACACAACATAATTTCTCTCGGTGCATTTTATGCGTGTATGTTTTTCTACAAATAACCAAACACACTTAAGTGGGGTGCAGACTATCATACTGGTATGTCATACGAGAGAGAAAAACGTCGTATGACACACAGGTATGATAGTCTGCCACCTTTACCAACGTGTTGACGTGCTCACCAAAATTTTGGTGAACAGCTCTCGCATACGCGTTGTGTATGATAGTCTGTCACCCCTAACGATTCATACGTCATACAAGAGCATTTTTGCCTTGCAAATTTATTGTGAGCAGGTGATATATGTAAAATTTTAATATGAATTTAATATGTTTTTTTATTATTTTATTATTAATGTATTTATTATTATTATATTTATTATTATTAAAATTACACTTATAAATTTGTGTTAAATATTTAATTGTATTTTAGTTAAAAAAAATATAAATTTTTACATAAAATTCTTATAAAAAATTAAAATACAATTAAATATTTTATGTAATATATTAAATATTTTATTTAATTTATTAAATATTTTATTTTCTTTTATTTTAATTTATAAACGATGATTATAAGTAAAATTTTTTTTAAAAAAACATCTATATATAAACATCGTTAAATTTATGATCTAAGCCCAGTAATAAAAAAACATATTGAAAATTGGTCGTAATAACAATTAATTAATAACCTAAATTTAAGATATAATACTTTGTATTCTAAATATGCTTTTCTTTGTTAAAACTTGTTATTAAAATAAAAGAATTTTAAATGTTAATAACCTTTAACTAACAAAAATATGGAAATGATCAAATTTCTTGAAAAACAATGAAGATATATACATTCTTATGTATATATATATATACATTATTTGTATGATCTATTTATGAAAAATTTCTTAAGAAACTTTACAGGTAGTGAATGAAATTAACTACGGTCCTTTACTGATCTTTTCATTTTAACTACTGTGCTTAATGACCAATAAACCTAAAAAAAATAAGAATATGGATGCAGATAAAGCATTTTTAGATGCTTTCATCGAATGTTAATAAAAGTAATCGCTGTTTGTGGGATGTCCAAAGCTGTGAATATAAAGATCGCAAAAAAAACGCGGCATATATAAAATATACAAAATTATAATCAATTATAAGCAAATCACAACCTATACGTTAACTATCAATTTTTTCAATTTTAAAATTTTATTTTAAACACACAAATTTTCACAGCACTACCCGCAAAAGCACTCTTCAAAAATTTTGCCTACTCTTGTGTGTCATACCTGTTCAAATTCGGTCGCTAGAAGAAATTTGAGCAAGAGAGAGCGCAACTCGTATGACACACCAGTATGATAGTCTGCACCCCACTTTACACTTAAGCGAACACACTTACACTCAAGCGAACACACTCACACTTAAGCGAACACACTCACACTCAAGCGAACACTTATGCGAACTTGTTTAATGCACTACACTGCGTATACCGCACAGTATTTCACAGCTCCACACGTACACAGATACACTTACTGAGTCACCAAATGTACACATACATACGCAGAACTAACACAACTAAAATAAATGCTGGACTTCAATTCCTTTTACTATTTGGACTCATTTCGTCAGTTGGACTTTTAAGTTTTGCTGCAGCAATAGTTTTAAAAGGCTTCATATGCCTACATGCGGGCACGATGTTGCCTCACTACTCCTCTAGCTCCAACTCCAGCTGCAGCGCCAATGACTGGTAGTTAGTGGCTACCACTATGCACTAGCCACCAATAAACCTAACGAGTGCATCCGTCCACATTTGCTTGTAACGCTGTTAGAAACGCTGTTGGCGGCGGCATTTTGTATATTTTATCGAATACGAAAATGAATTTATCTCGCACTGCTACATCACTTCAACTCTTACCGCATATGCAGTTCGAGGTCTGGCAAGTCGTTGTGGGCTACTATTTGGAATTTAGCAATTTTTTTCAAATGCACTTTTTGTGCAGTTTATGTGCTATTCTGTGCTATTCGGTGCTATTCTGTGCTGTGTTGCATTGCGTTGAGCGGTGCCGTCCACTTTGGAGTGGTTCGAAGTACAAGTGCAAGAGCAAGTGCAAGTGCGAATGCGACTTTCAATTTGGAGTTGGAGTTGAGTGTACGTGTCATTGGCACGAAAATCTGAAGAGTTTTGCACAGTGGCAAAAATAGCGTAATATATTTCGTAAGCCTTTGTTAGTAGTCTCCAAACAGCACGAAATTGCATATGCAATATCTGCAAATATGCAGTTTTAGTTAAAATATATACACTCCTATGTATATATATGTTTATATGCTACCATCCTATATATATGCATGTATTATAGTCGTATTTATTTTGTGCTTCTGTATGCAAATGTATTTGATATGGAACGGCAGCAGACTCAAAATCTTTTTGCTTTGTCAGGATGCAGTTGAATTAGGGAACATCTAAAATAACAGCAGCAGAAAACACAAATGCGTTCTCTTTCTTTATTTTTTATTTTGCTTTTTTTTATTTGTTTATTTGGCCCATCTAACTAACTTTAGGTAAAATATCAGTCTTTCCAACAAAAAAATGCCATTTTCTACTAGATTGGCATTCTCAAAGGCAACCTAGAAGTATGCAATAGATTTATTTTTTTTTTACATGGCTAAATTGAATTAATAGTGACACTGAGTTTTTTTTTTTTTTGAGACATGTTTGCTTTATGAAATTTGCTCACATTAAGGATACATCTTAAAACCCCAGAAGCATCATTTCCAATTAAACAGACATATAAAAAAAATACATTAAGGATAGAGCCTTGAAATTATTTACGAAAACTGACAGACTTACCAACACCACGTTATCAAATCTCAGAATGGTTACAGGCTCCTCGGGGAGGTATGCAATAATCCAGTCAAGACGTAAAGAGGGGTTTTGAATATACCTCTCAGTTAATAGAGAGTAAAAGTACTTATGACATAAAAAAATGAACCAATTAATTTTAAGACATGTTTGTATTTTTTTAATGTACACATTATAAAATATACTCGTATAAAATATAATTAGTAAATAAAAAATTAATTGAACAAACAAATTGAAATAATTTCGCTTTTTTTTACAATTTCCTTATATAATTCGTTTTCTTATTTTTACAGGTAAGTGCAAACCTTAAGAAACCTGGATGAAAAACCCTATTAAAGAACTTTGCCACCTTTATCTGTAAGTACTAATAATGATGATTTTTTTTATATATATATTAAATGAAATAAACATTCTTGAAATAAGTTTTTTCATTATAAACATTGAGGAATTTAAAAATCTTCATTTAAACTAAAACACGTAATTTACTGACCAATTTTGATACTGTTTACTATGGAGTTCCATTCCTCTCTTTTGCTCCATCGAGATCCAATCTGATGCTTGATTAAATTTGACACAAACATCTACATTCATATGTTAGTAAAGGTTCTATAAGTTACATGCCAACATCCAACCGAGATATTGCAGTTTAGGGATTATTCTTCTCGCTGTCAAAATTTCAACAGAAGTTTGGAGCTATTATATTAACCTTTTTAACATATGTGGCCAATAGAAATCATCACTTTATTGCTTATTCCAACAGAAAACACGCGATGACGTTTTTTCTGTATAGTTGATCTGATTGTTCCTTATTTATATGAGTTAAAATCAATCTTTAAAGGTTCTGCCATTTCTCTATCACGCTTCTTTTTACTTACAGATTTATAGGTATATAATAAAAAAAATCATTCTACAGCTACAAGTTAAATTTGATCAACGATTAACGTAGATCTAATTGTATTTATATATTACGTATCTAAAATCTTCAATATATTTAATGTGAGATTTTTGGGTTCTCCGATTATATTGTTTTTTTAGCTAACAAATATTTAGTAGTTTTGCTTATATATTGACAATTCATGTAAAGCTTTATGTGATTTCGTTATTTCTTACTTCACAGTTAGTATAGTTAGTATATACCAAGGATTAATGAGTATCAACTATTTGGGTACTTATCTTTTCTCATAACAGCGTAAGAAGACGCATGAGATTTCAAAGTTTTTCACTTCAAGGAATTCGCATTCATTTAAACTATTTGTCATAGTCTATCTACACTTAGGTTGAGGTACTTTCAAAATATTGTTTTTAAACCTATTGTTTTAGTTACTTCGAAAACATTTTTAACATTCCCCTTTAGTTGAGGTGAAATATGTGCTTCATCCACATTAGGGGCTTCTTCTTTTATTGGAAATCTTTAATCACTCAGCTTATCTTTAGTGTTTAGGAACAAGTTGGAATCATTGGGTTGCAAAACAAGACTGTACACCAATTCGGATTCACATTCTTTGTCACACTCTTGCGAGTATTGCACATTTCCGCATAATCGGAAAACCTTAAACAAATAAATTTAGTTTTTACTAAATAAACTCTAAACGGAATTTAAGTATTTGATTCGAAATGATTAGGTACACTTCGAAGAACTGATGCCTATTAAGTATAAAGCAACTAAGTTGCTATTAGGGACTTTGCTCAGTATTTATTTTTTAATAGCTGGAAGAGAATTACTCTCGAAGCAAGGATAAATGAGCTTGCACCTCAGAATAATACGAAATATTAAAGGAAGCCTATTCGTACTTAATTTAATGTGCCTAAATTACTAGTTTATATCGAAGTAAAACTGCGGCCGTTTGTGGCGTTTGGGGCGCTGCAAATAATTTATAAGAAGAAAAAACAACACAAATAAATAAATGCTAAGAAATTACAAATGACGATTTCCTTTTTGAAAGTGGAAATGACCGAAGCAATTATTTTATATTTCTACATTTATAAACGAAAGTGGGTAGAGTCGAGAATGTCTAATATTAGGAGGCAGTAAGAATAATAATAGCAACAACAACAACATCATCATAACCCTGATAATAAAGAAATAAATGAAAAAATTAAAACAAAAGTGCATATTAACGGCGCAACAAATAATACGAATTTAGGCGCCGAACTCGTTGTTAGCAGCGCCGCACTCGTTGTTAGCAGCGCTGAACTCGTTGTCGGCACCGCCGAACTCGCCGAACTCGCCGAACTCGCCGAACTCGCCGAAATAAACTGAAATGCACCAAAGTCACAAAGTTGCAAAGTAGCAAAGTCGGTCGAATGATGTTTTGAATTTTAGTATTTGTGATATGTAAATTATTTCAATGGAAGAGTGTACGGTACAAAAAAATATTTTAAGGTAATAAACAAAAAAATGTATGCAATAAAAAATTATAAATAAATATGAAAACAAAAAGTGCAGAGTTGAAGAGAAGGAAAAAACTAATTCATATCCGGTGCATGATTATGCATCAAACACACAAAAATTGCACTGGGAATAAAAGTAATTCGAAGGTTTTTAATTCGTAAAGAAAAACGAAATGTTATGGAAGAAATCGTCATAATAACAGAGCAACACAGTCGAAGGAATCAAAATTGAATGCCAGCCAGCAATGCAGCAGAAAGTTAGCAACATGTGAAGTTTACACAGCGAAGACGGTACTTTTGCCAAATGAACAAAAAAATGAACCAAAAAATGAACCAAAAGTCAAAAAGTAAAAACAACAAAAGGAAATCAACTTATCGAAGAACAATAATCATAAAGTAATGTCAGATACCAGAGCCATAAATAAGCTCAGGTGAAGAAAGGTAATTTTTTTAATTGAACCTAAAAGGGCCAAAATATGTTTATATTAAACTAAAGTGCAACGGACCTAAACAGTAGCGGACTGCTGCATAATGGAGAAATTAAAATTTGAATTCGTGGTTATAAAAAAAAAGAGAAAAAAGATTTTATAATGATAAATGGAATTTCAGTATGAAATGTTCTTCCTTTGTTAATTACTCCTTCTTCGATGTAGTTTTTAAATATAGGGGATATGTAGGTATATTGTAATTGTCAACAATTTACTTTCAGTATATGTTGAACATCTTTTAAAATATAATTGTACAAATTACTCATCACTCAATAAATAGATCAAGAATGTATGAAACAGAAACCACTTTTAGTTAAATTTGAATTTATTCAGCAATATACTTTTAGTATCTCTCAATAATAATACATTCGTTCCAGCAATTCTCTAGTATTGAAATACTTGTTTTATGAAACAATCACTTCAAAGATCAGAAGACAAATTTTTTTCCTTCGACATAACATTTTAAATCTGCAGATAGGTAATAGTCACTGGTAGCCATATCTGGAGAATAGTTTTTCAATAGAACCAAATATTCTTAGTTTGTCCCTTATTTTTTTGGCTTCTAACAGTTAGTAAACACTTGAAGCGAGATCTGATCTATATCTTCAATGGATCCTTCGCTGGATCTGTTTATTTAGATTTGCGATCACTATAATATATATTTAAGATATAGCGTGGTTAGGTAAACAATTTAAAGTTAATTTCTAGTAGAGGCAATTTTTTTAGAATTTATTTTTCAAAAATACTTTGTAATAGACCTCAACCTTCTTCTCAGTATTTTTTTTTTGTCAAATTTGGAAACAGATAAAAGTCGCTGGAAGCCACACCTGAAGGAATACTTTTCTAATAGCCGAATCTTTTTCCTTGGTTTCTTAATTTTGAGATTTCCAACAAGCAGTAGTCGCTTAAAGCCAAATCTAAAAATTACTACTTCAATGTTATCAAATGTCCCCCCTTGGACATTTCTTTTTAACTCAGCAGATCGGTGGTAATCGCTAGAATATACATCCAAAGAAAAGTGTGGATGGGTGAACAATTCAAAGTTCTTTTTCATTCATTGCTATTTCTTTACAATTTATTTATGGAAAATACTTTGCAGTACACCCCAACCTCCTTCTTTGTATTTTTATTCAGATTTACAGATAGATAAAAGTCGCCGGAAGCCACACCTGAAGGAATACTTTTCTAATAGCCGAATCTTTTTCCTTGGTTTCTTAATTTTTGGGTTTCCAATAATTTGTAGTCGTTTGAAGCCAAATCTAAGGAATATTTCTTCAATGGAGTCAAATATCCTTCCTTGGATTACCACCTTTATGCAAACAGGTGGTAATCGATAAAATATACATTCAAAAAAAAATGTGAATGGGTAAACAATTCAAAGTTCTTTTCCATTAAAATGGGGTGTGCATTTCTCAGGAATAACTCAAAGCCAACAATTTGTGTAGCAATGACTAATGTTAGTTCTTTGATTTAGGCTTAAATATGAATACAAAAGTATAAAAATATATTCATTCAGTACGATTGAAGTGAATTAAATTGAAAATATGTAATATATTTAATCAATATATTGGGCTGCTCCGAATTTTTCACTAAAGACACTTACTAAAGTCTCTTGCTAAAGTGCCTTGCTAAAGTCTCTTGCTAAACTCTCTTTCTAATGTGTCCTGCTGGCATATTGACATCACTATTGCAATAATAATAGGCCGAATACATCTATTATCTTTTAAATAATCTTTTGCAATAAATTTGTTATCCTTTCATCTATTACATTACAAAATTCTATTTATTCATATGAGTAACTTCATCTGTATTGCATATCCTTTTACAATTTAATGAAAAAATTCTAATGCAAATGGTATAGTCTTCTGGATGGCGTAATTAATGAATTCAACCCTTGCAATTACTATCTCAAACAAAATATATTTAATGATCTTTAGTCAATAATTTACACTTGTTTTTTAATAACAAAGATATATGGTAAAAAAAAAATATGTATTTTATTTTCTGGAATAAATTTGAAACCTGACACCGACAATAGCATTTCTTCCCACATTTGCACAAATGCTACAAATGAATTCTCATTTTAATATACATTAAATTTAAAAGCCACACCCTGTATGATGGCTTACTTAATTAACGGTTTCAATTGCCTAAAAAAGAGAATAAAATGAATAATATAATAAACGCGGCAAAAAAACAAAAATCAAAGAAAAAATATTGTATAATATAAAAAAAAATTAAGGAGGAGTTAACCAAATTATTACAAAGGCACGAAGTCCACAACAACAACAACTCCGACAACAACAACACCAACAAAGCCACACAAATTTAGCACACCAAAGCAGCAATAGCAGCAGCAAAGCAGCAGCAGCTTTGTTTCATCCCTGCATTGCCTGCCTTTATAGCCAGCCTTGTACGTGTACTCACACTCCGACACAAATAAATTCTATATCATTCGAATTTCGAACACATTTGATATAAAAATATAATATTAAAAGGCAGGAAAGCGGCTAGCAAACACATGAAGCATAAAGCAGGGAAAAAAAATTTAATAATTATAATAAACCAAACCAAAAACGAGAAGCGAGAAGCGCGAAGCGAAAGAATAGAATTTAATAATAAGAGAAATGGAAATATTCAAATAATATATATTAAAAAGAAGTAGTACAACAACAACAACAATAACAAAAAAATAAATAAATAATAATACTGTTGGAACTGCAGATGTTCGAGTGGTAATTTTATTTATTTTATTCAGGCAAGTCGAGCTGCCATTAACAGCAGCGCATAAGTCAAAATCCGAAAGAGAAGTAAGAAGATTAATTACCCACCTAAAATACTAAAATATATATTATTCCTATTAAAATAAAATGAAGAGAAAAGAACAAAAAATAATAAAAGGAAAAAATATAAGTATGAATTCAGCATACTTGTGAACGCCTGGGTCTATGGAAGTCTATGGTATAGGAAAACGTACACATAAAGTTCAATTAATAGTAAAGTTGTCTGCGGTGTGCAGTTGTTGGCAATTAAGTAAAATGTTGCAGCAACTGGCAGCATTTCTAGTTGCAATTATATATTTCGGTTTCCTCTTCAACCGAAAGTAATTTTCTTTCATAAAATAGAATTTAATTCATATAATAAATTGTGGAGTAATTTATTATTTTTGAGTGATATTTCAAAATTGCTTTCTACCGAATTAAAAGAGCAGAAAATTACAATGTCGGTTTGGAGCTCACGGCGCGCTACATTAGGCATATCCGATACCTACTAACACAACCTCTATATGGAATTCTTCACAATTTGAATTTTATGTTTCAACATTTAGTTAGAATTATTTCGGGTTAATGTCTTATATTCCACAAATTAATTACAATTATTTGAAATTTATTTTCTGTATTCCACAATTTAGTTACAGTCATGTAGAATTAATATTTTATGTTCCTCAAACTATAATTGTTTAGTTCCATAATTTTGTTGAAATTATTTGGAATTAGTATTTTATGTTCCTCAAACTACAATTGTTTAGTTCCATAATTTTGTTGAAATTATTTGGAATTTATGTTTTATGTTCCACAAGGTACAGCTGTTTAGAATTTATGTTTTGTGCTTCATAATTAAGTTACAGTTATTTAGAATTTGGTTACAGTTATTTAGAGTTCATGATTTATGTTCCACAATTTAGGTTCAATTATCAAGAATTTATGTTTGTTGTTCTACAATCTAGTTACATATGTTTAGGTATTTATTTTATTTATTTACAACGGCAAATTAAAGTTTAATAAATATTTATAAAAATTGATTAAATTAAAAGCAAGCCCCTTCACTTCAGCTACGCAAGCAGCTAGTTCTCGACTTATTTCTTATACCCGCATACTATATTTAATAAAATAATAAAAAATCAGATGTGGCAGCATCATAATTAATAAAAGACAATACTGATGCAAAGCAAAAACAAGTTCGAATTAAAATAATGTTCTTTAATATTAATAAATCGATTTGACTTGCTTTAATTTGCTCCAATTTATAGAATAACAATAACTGCAACTATTGGAGAGTAGAAAGTAATTGAAGCTACCAATATTGTTGACACCGATAGTAAGAAAAAATATGTTAATTCTAGTACGATAACCACAAAAAATATTTTAAAAAAACATAATTAAAAAAAAGAAGCTTGTTCTGTTGTTATTGTAACTTTAATTGTCTTCGAACAAATAATAACAGTGCAACTACCAGTACCAACGACCACTACCAACTATCAGTAACAAATAATGTCTTGGAAGTTTCTAACGACATGTCCTTTCAGTGGGACCATCAGCTATGCTGTTATTGTGATGTTTCCAAAATTGCTTTTCTACAAATATTAGGATATAAAGTTCACTGATATTGGCTAAACACATTTTGGTCTCTAATACGTTGTAGAAATCTCTAAATTTTCGTCAGTTAAATAAAATTACTATTTTTAATATATAGGATATATTAGTCTGTTAGTGGCGTTATATGATTTAATATTAATTGAACTTACTTCTACTTGATGCTAACTTCAACTTAATTAAAAATTTGTTTCTGCTTACATTAAATTATATATTCCTGTTGATCAATTGAAAAAGAACTAACCGCAATTGTTAAACAATATTGGAGACAACCAGAACGTTTTAAAAGCACCTCAAATGGACTGCCAGGTCAGTTCAAAATGCGGTAGTGGGTTCTTATAGCTATTTACATAATAAAATATTCAGTCGGAAAATAATAGTTTGCTATAAAAGTTTTATCTGTGCAGTAGTTTGAAAAAAAATGAAACTATCTTTAATAAAACTAACGCATTCTCTTCTCTTCTAAAGAGTAGCCCTGTAAAAGACTGTAACTAACTACACCTAAGTGTTAACTGGTGTATTTTTCGAATTAACGGCATAACTTCAACCATCAATATCTCTAAGACATTGTTCCACACATTCTTTCAACTGCTCAGTGATCTTTACCATAAACAGTTTCATATCCATTATACTTTTCTATACCAAACTGATTCTTTACATTTTGAAGGTTACTTGTAGTATTAAAAAAAATTAAAATATTGTTTATTCAACAATACTTCTCTAGAGAATTAATGTTTTTGTAGGGTTCTGTAGATAATTTTTAATACAATGTGTATCTCATTTATTGACCACAAAAAAGTCATAGTTTGCACTATATCGAAAATTTAAAACATGTTAAAAAAACTAAATTTAATTCCATCAAATTCAATAAAATAAAACATTCTAAAAAGTTACAGTTCAATTGGGCCACCCTGTGAACTCATTGAAAAATCCTCCAATGTACTCCTCCAATGTACAGTTCACAGGGGCCACCCTATAAATTCATTGAGAAGTTATGTGAACTCCTCCAATGTAAGCGAATGATGAGCACTGCTGAACTATTCTCTGTTAATGATAAACTTTCATATTGACTAGACGACCGACCCCTAAAATGGAAATTAATATACCAAAAGCGTAAGCACATGACACAAGCAAACCACTGAGTCATCTCACCAATAAATCAAGGACTAAAATTAATTGTTTTGAATATTATTTTCTGTGTACATAATATGCATATTTAAATAAACTAAATAAATTTTATACTCGTAGCCGGAGAACTAGAATTAGAACTAGAAAATAAATTGCTTTCCCAATATTAAAACTAAAGACACTGTTTACTTATACCTCAGACCGCCACCACTACCACCGCCAGAAACACCACCGCCACCATCAATCCTCCACCTCCTTTAGTATAGACGGTACGTGTGCATGGTTTTTGCTCTACTGCCATTGCTTCGTTGCGTTGTTGTTTGTGTGTATGTGTGTGTGTGTGTGTATGTTAGTTGTTGCCCTTAATTATGCCTTCTTATAATTTTAGTTTAACATTAAGAACAATTTATTTTAATTGGAATAATTTTATTTGTCTGTTTATGTTTATTCATTATGCAGCATAATGAATTTTATTGTAACATGACTGACATGACGCCAACGCCAACGCTAATGCGCTGCTCGACGTATGCCTTAATGGTTTTTTGACGGTGGGAAATGGGAAATGGGAAATGTATCGGTGCGGTGTGCGGTGTGCGGAGCGACGACATGCCATTGAGCTACAAATTCTTCATTATATTATATAGAGTTGTCAGTGAGGTGGGACGGGGCAGGGCAGGACAGAAATTATTACTTTTCTGTTTACAAAAGCGAAATTGCTTAGTCAGTCTCTTTATACGAATATGCATAAATTACATTAGAAATATTTTTATATGCACGAAAATAAAATTATAATAATTGAATTAGTTTTATTGATTTATTATATACCATTCTGATGTCAAATAAATGTAAGATACATATATTTATCGTTCTGTAGTTTGTATATAGTTTGTGAATATAATTTGAATATAATTTATTTTATATGACTTATAATTTTTATTTTTTATTTACATATTAATAAAATACAGCAATAATTTTTATGACAAAGTTTTTATGGGTTATCAAACAATTTCCACTATTTACACTACACAACTACATTAACAATATTTCCTTTGTCATACCAGACAAACACAAGACAAAGCTGAACTGAAACACAAGACAGCACACACACACACACACACACACTTGTACATGCAAATGTACAGCAGCTGACTTCGTTTGTTAGTCGGTAACAGCAAACGAATATGCACAACCCATTCTCACTACATTCCCTACGTGACAACGTCTTCTCATTCTTCTTCTTACTACAGACTACTTACTACTTCTGATACTTTTGAACTTGTTACTTACTTGCGCTGCGCTGCATTTCTTTTGCATTCTGCACATTTTCTTAGAATTTTTAAGCGCAAAACTTTGGTTTTGGCATTTGGTAGCGTCTTCCACTGGCAAGGCTGCTACTAATGCTGTGCTCCTAGCACTCCTACAGCTTCAATATTCAACTGCATTTTTGTGCTACGCAGCATTTTCAAGAAATTTACTTCAAAAGCACCGCATCTAGTGTTTGTTTTTGGCAAATTGCAACAGAAAATTGTACAACAACAACATAAGTTTACAATCAAGTTGCATTCATTGTTTGCAATACAACAGCAATTGTCCACACTTTAATGCGGTTGTAGGAGTGCGGCGGAGTTACACGCAAAAACCGCGTCGTTGCACTTTAAAATTTCTTTAGAAATTTTTTTAACTTGACTTAGCGCAGATTTTTTGACGCCGTACCTCATCTCCTACCGCTTATTGTTATTTCCACCATAGCTTCGGGAATATTGTTGTGCGTTAAATTGAGCGACTATTTAAACTTAGCACCCAATTTCGCATCTAAAAACTTAGTTGAACTACAACTTTTAGTGCTTTTCATAACAAAGTAGTTGTTAGTACAGCTGCTTCCCTACCTCATTACCTGTTACTGTACACCCTACTTTCCTTACTATAACTCGGTTTTCTTAGCACTACTACAACTTACACACAGCATCCTCAGAAACACTCCTTCGTACACTCCTCCGTACGTCTTGTAACGCAGTACGCAGTCGACAGCGCTGCTGCGCTGCTACTATTGCACTAGCTGATAAAACACTATGCACTAAAGCACTTGTAGTGCTTCTGGTTACAAGCCCGCCAAGTTGCAACTACCCAGCGGGACTTTCAGCGCTGAGGGAATCGATTCCCTCAGCGCTGAATGGTAATGCCTAGCGCTGATTATTCAAAGGAAACTCCTAATTACTTTAACACGTGCATGTCATTGCGGGCAAGCGCTGAATCGTTCGATTACCTTTTCAAATTTGTAATGCAACATTTCAGCGCTGACATACTCGCTTACCTTTTCGAATTTGTAATGCAACATATCAGCGCTGACATGTTCGCTTACTTTTTCGAAATTGTAATGCAACATATCAGCGCTGACATGTTAGCTTACCTTTTCGAATTTGTAATGCAACATATCAGCGCTGACATGTTCGCTTACCTTTTAAATTTTACCTATGCTATTGATTTTTAAATAAAATACTATAAATTTTTTTGGATAAATTATATTTTATATTTATGTTTTATACAATTAAAATATTAATATTTACATAAAAAAATATAACATACTTATATATATGAATATTTTTCTGTGAAATTGTTACTAAAACCTTGAAGAGATTTCCAGACTCGACTCGATCACTTGTTCCGGCTTACCATCTGTACTTAAAGCATCTGTAAATACAAAAGTATGTTATTGTATACGCTAAAGTTAATTATGTACAATATACCATACCAAAAAGTGCTGCTGTCACATTCTCTAACGCTCTTAAGGACTTCTTGCCTTGGGTACCATTCTCCAAAATTTCACGAAATCTTTCGCGTAATTGGTTGTTTTTTAATAACGCGTCTCATTGATGCAGTCTATAAATAACGTAATAGATGAAAAGAAATGTATGAATTAGTAAAATTGTTACATGTGAATATATTAATAAGTTGAAATTGAAAGTAAGAAACATATATAATTTAACTTACAACTACTTCAACGGCAGTGATGTTTTCGTTAAACTGAATTAAATCCTCCTCAGTTTGAATTGTAAAATTTTCCAATTGAAACAGCTGACTACATGACTACAGCTGATTACCCATTGCTTTAGAATCACTGCATTCGCAGCACATTGGTCAATTAATCGTTCTTGACGCAGTAGCATCTACATAATACAAAACAAAAATTTCAATTATCATTTTAAATATATTTACTTAATTTTGCATATACTTACAGTGAGTTTATGTGAAATTACAAATTATATTTTATTTATATTTTTGTTTTTTATTTGATTTTAAAAATTAAAAATTGTTCACTGTACGCACTTCACTAAAATCAAAAGCAGACTAAATGTATACAATGTAGGCAAAACAAGAAATTCTTAATACTCCTTTGCTTTTCTTCTTCATTCTTTTATAATTTCAACCCCGAAATTGCCTGTGTCGAACACAAATGTTGAAAACAAAGAAAAATAAAAACGAAGAGCTATTACCTCCTCGCTTACTTTTTCAGCGCTGGCATAATGGTGCCGCTGGGTACTTTTAGCTTTTATAACTAATACACAAACACACACACACACACACACACACACACACACTAGCAATGCCATATTGACAAAATGGTGCTTGCGAAAGAGAGCAGCGTATTGATTTTATCTGCGCTTCTGGTATTTTCAAACGCTAGCGCGCGTATTTGTTACGCACATCTTCATGCACCACTGTATGTGTGTGTGTGTGTGTGTGTGGGGTTTGTAGGGACAACGTTGTGCTTAATACGCGTTTCTGCGAAAATATTCAGTCGTATTAGTGCACTTTCCCTGCTGCCGCAGCAATGAGCCGACGCTGCTGCTGTGGGGTTTTCTCATAATAAATCCTTTAGCATATATTATTCACATTTATGAATTTATTTATAAAAAAAATTACTGCAATAATTCTTGATAATATTGAAGAAGCATATTCGCTGCAGCATCTTCATTGCATGCCGCACTAAATTTCTGATGACGTTGTAAATTTGGCATCCATATTTATGTGTTCAAATTCGAAATTTATGCTCGCTGCGTAAAAGTTCTGTAAACTTTATAGAAGTAATTTTATTTATTTATATATATTTTCTATATTTTCTATATTTTCTATATTTTTTTCTCTTCTCTCTCAATTATTTTTATGTTCTACTTTATTTTGCAATATTTTGTTGCAAGCACATTTTGAAAAAGTTTTTTGTAATTTATTATGACACATACGTGAGGTAACTAACGCCAACTAACTTACTACAAACCTGACTGCTCTGCTGCTTCTTCCTTCTTTGAGAGTTCATGAACTAGGCAATTGCACCCTACAACCCTACAATTCACCCACTCACTCCATGGTATAGCCACTAAATAATAAATGAAAATATGCTGTTTTGCTAAAAAAGTTTTGCTGTTTTTCAAAAAAATTAGTTTGAATTATTTATAAAAATTGTACATAATTCATAACAATTTTGAAGACATGAAAGAATTTGCCCGAGTTATGTTTAATATGAGCTTTAAAAACAGAAGTCCAGATTAATTCAAATAATTTAGCAAGAAAACCCCAACCTAATATACTACCAAGCTTTAAAATTAAGTGTAAGAAAATCAATTCTTCCCAATTAGAATTACTCAATCCAAGTTCCTTACAATTTTGTGGAGGGTCGAGTGAAACATCCAAACATGTTAATGAACGCCAATTCATATCTTTTCTTAGTCCATGCCTATTCCTAAGGAATCTACCATCACCTATTATGATGTGGATAGATGCACATCTGTATAATTCCATTCATGTTTTCTGCTTTATAGATCTCAACAGCAACAACAACAATAATATGAACGTCAGTAATCTGATTTCTGAAGTTGCTGTAGAGTCAAGTAAAGAATAATGCACCCTTTCACACAAAACTAAATTAAGATAAATCGAGACAGTGGTATAACAGAAGTCATGGTATCTCTTCCTCTTTCTTAAGTTCATATTAATATGAATCTAGGCAATGCAATAACAGATGTGACAATGTACCTTTCTCTTTCTTAATTTTCATTCACTTTCAGTATCTGATTCTCTTCCTTGATTCCAGATTATATTTAGTCAAGGCAGTATTATAACAGACATGACTTTTCCTCCTGCTTAAATTTAGATTTAGAAAAGTTTAGACTATGCTGTAAAAGGTGTTACGGTATTTTTCTTTCTAGGACCCCAGCAAGTCCATATTGTCTGGAAAAGTTTTTAATCAGACTTCTTTGAACTAAGTACTCATAACTCGTATTGTTATATAAGTGATGATAAGCCCACCTACGTTGGATGTTAAAGCAATGTCCTTTAATTTTAAGAGTTTAGACAGAACATGTTCTTTGTTGGATTCTGACTGTATCTGACTGCTAATGGCAAGTGTATTAAAGCATGGGAAGTCCAAAAACTTAATTTTGGTTCTAAGTCTAAACATAAATATAACAGGTGTCGACGTATCTAGGATATTTGTCAGGACAGGTCAATCCTGGCTCGATGCCGTCCTATAGTCCAGTATTCGGTTAGGACAGGTATTAGGCTAAATACTTTCGATTTATTTCTATATATCAAGTCGGAGGTTCTACATTTGTTGTATAAGAGCCTACATGGCTGGGACAGACAGCTGAAGAACAGATTGCCCAATTTTTATTGACCTGTAGCAAAAAATAGTCATAAATCAGCTTTCGTCTGTGGTTGGCAAGAGCAAGGATTTAAAAGAAAAGTTCCATGAAAACAAGCATGTCTTGCTAGTTTATATGACTGCTCTTCCCCTGCTGTATTAGAATGTCAGGGTACCCAAAAAAGTACCCTGCTGTAAGTAAAGTAAGGCTGCTGTTTAGTATATCAATGTAGATTTGTGAACTATTTAAGACTAGATATAGACTGCTGAAATAGCTTTAATCGCTGTTTGACTATCAATAAAAATATAAATTTTCTTCTCATGAAAGTAGGGGAACAAGCTCTTAAGGTGGTGAAAATTTCTGCCTGTAGTATTGAAATAAGTAGTCAGATTAATAAGTCTCTAGAACCGCTGAATAGATATCAGTTCCTGTGCGTTTCTCCTTCTTTAACCAGTCGGTGTAAATTGCTTTGTTCCATTGAGTTGTAATTAATAACAACTTCAATTACAATTTTTAATTATAAAACTAGTAGTAATAACGGTATTATTATATTTATATTAGTGACGGGTCTGCATAGTAGTAAGAACATATGAATTGATCAACCAATAAAATCAGTTTTCAAAATTAGGTTTGGTTTTGGTCGTTAGGTCCATTTGTCATCTAACTATTTGCTCTCATTAGGGATTTGTTGCTCTCAACAGGACTACAAATCTAACGATAGTGGTACCATTAGGTCTAAGTATAACATCTTTCTGCCAACCTGTTTAATCATATCCTTTCTAATTATAAAAGTTATCCTAACAACTATGGACTCATACTTAATACTGATATGTTATTGTAATCAATACATCAAATCGAATGATTTTACTATGGAATTAAATGTGATTTTAGCGTTAAATAGTATTATTTAAAAAAGTAGATTAAATAATCTTGAAAGATTTTCCAGTAAAAGGTAATAACGTAGTCATTTTCCCACAACCCCTTCTAAATAAAAGTGTGCAACATTTTGTTGCAAAACTTTAATGGCAACTAAAATGTTGGTAATAAAATATAAATTGTTGCAATTTTATAAGCCACCCAGAAAATGCAACATGCGGCAAATGTTGCAAGTGTAACTGTGTGACTGCATGACTGCAGCTCCGAGAAGAATGGCAGGAAGCCCCAATCCAGTTCAACACCAGGTAATAAAATTAAATGGAATTAAAAAAGAACACTCACTTCTCAGTGTACTCAGTACTCACTATTCACTATTCACTATAAAACCAAATACAAACTAATAAAAGTTAAAAGACCAAGAAAATGCAAACTTAAACTATAAAATAAACATTAAACTATAGCAACTAAAAAAATAAAAAAAAAATTAAAAAAAATAAAAAACTAAAAAGACTAAGAGACTGAAAACTAAATCATAAAAGATTAAAAATATAAAGAAAAAAAATAAACTGTAAATAAAAAAATTTTAAATCATAAACGAGTATATCCTCACGTAAAGTCTTTTTATGAGGCGCCCGAAATGACGGGATTTGCAAATGCCACTCAGGTTAGGGGTTGGGCAGAGGTCGGTTTGTGGTATTAGCTGTTGCGTGATATAGTAAATGTTGCAGCTTTTTTATAATTTTAATAGGTTAAGAGTATAACATATAAACGAATACATTTAATTAAAAGTAGTCTGAATGACTTTTGGCAACTTTGTAATCTTCAAAACATCTCAACGACATTAAATGTGCTTTGTCTGCTTTTGAAAGCGAAGCCAGCCTTCAATTTTGATGTATTAATTCTAAATATATATTTATTGTTTAATACTCACCAAATTAAATAAAAATCAAATAAATATTTTATGTGCTCTGCATATTCATATTAAAATTTAGGCGGGGCCACAACTGAATGGAAGACGAAGACGGTTAATTATCAGTTTTATACTTAAAGTTCGAATCGTTTTTACAAATATCAGGTTCAAATATTAACACTTTAGATTGCAATCATTTTTCATTACTTATAATTACATATTGTAGTAGTAAATAACAATAAATGACATAAAGACGGCAATATTGAAAGTAACGCTATGTCAACATAGAAAAGTTTCAGAATATTTACCTTCAGCTTTAATATCTAAGATTAAATTACCATATATGCTTTAATATATTAAAACACTTCACAATTGAAGTTATTATCTCAACAGGATAGATATACCTGAGGTGACTGAATGTTGTCTTTGTCTAGAAGAGCTCCTATGTGTTATATCAATTCGCCGTGATTATTTGGTTTAGGAAAAAAAGTCTAGACATAGACATAATGTCCTAAGAATGAATTTTGTTAAGTGTAAAAGTTATAGAACCCACTTGTTCTTTTATTCTGATCAGACTCATTCTTCCATTTGGTTTAGATTTGTAGGATTAAATGAGTTACTTACTTAGTTGTCAATCGCAGACGATAGTCAGCCTTAGCCACATCCAGCCAATATCTCGAAAAGATAAATCTGCCTGAGGTAATTACATGTTATTTTTACGTAATATAAGTTGTATTTAAATTCGTTATAACTATCCTAGACTATCATAGACTTATTATCTATGCTTTCGACAAGTAGGATTAGATGATCTACTTAGATGGCTGTTATCGACATGAGTCGTCCGATCAGCCGGCTTGATATCATTAGATAGGAGTACCGAGCGCATATATATCGTTGCATGGCGGATTGCTCCACCGAAGATGCGAATGTCTTTTGCACCAGAAGGAATCACAACAAACACCTTTATACTGGAATCACGTTATTCCATTCTTAGGTACCGACTAAACAAAGCGAAGCGGCTGAATTTTTAAGCGCTTAGTTATGTCAATATCATATTATTTACATTTTTTATCCAGTTTGAACCAGGTCGATCTTGAGATCTGGTTGAAGCGTTTATTTGTTCAAATTTCTTTAGGTGTATTCAGACATTTTTGAACTATGGCCATGTACGAGTTCGAGTAAATTGATGGTAAATTGAGGGAAATAGTAATTATGTCGGTATGGCAGCAAATGTTGGTATTTACCAGAATTTCGAGTATGGTAAATTAGATAAAAATTAGGTGAATTAGGTTACCATTGTGAAAATTTTATAAGCTGTTTAATAAATAAATTAACTTTTAACCAAAAAAAAAAAAAAAATAATAAATAAGTGCAATAAATAAACACATAAGTGCAGTGCAAAAAATTCCTAGTGAATTTCAGTTTACTTTACCTCAATTTACTCGAACTCGCACACGTCCTTTATAGAAAATTCTCAATAACTAAAAATGATAGGGATAGTTTGGTTAGATATGCTTAAATATTTTTAAATTATATAGAAAAACATTAATTAAGAATAATAGTGCAACTTGGCAGTTCATTATTTCTTTTATTTTTAAGTTAAATTTAAAATTTTCAGGAAACGTGATATTTACTCACTTTCATACTTATGCATAAATGCACCTTAAATTTAACATTACAGTAGCAATATGATCTGTAAAATTAACAGTAAATGTAGAAGAGTAAAAGTAGTGTTAAAAGAAATAGTTTCCTTAGAGTTTCGTTCACAAAATTTTGTGATGATGAATTATACAACGTTAAATTAGTAATTACCCTTTAGATAACCGTAGATAGTCTGTTAAGCCTAACATCAATGATATTTTAATCTCAATCAACATAAAAATAATCAGTAACATAAGCATGTGTTAAAGCTATAATCTAGTAATGTAATGTAACTGTCAAAATACACAACAGATCTTTTTATTCTGCTATATGTTTATGTATATATATGTATATATATATATATATGTATATATGTGTGTGTGTCCGAATCGACACACACACATACACACACAAAGCTCTCTAAATAATTACTCTTGACTGAGCCATAGCCGTATGCACTCCTTAATGTCATACACAAAATACACATATAATTGAAGCGATTGCTGCCAACTCACAACTGACAATCACCGCACATACATTTTTTATTGGTAAACAAAAATTTCGTGTCAACTCAACATTTGACATAAATTTTATGTTTACATTTAAATATTTAATAAAAATGAAAAGAAATAAAATATCATAAAAAATGAAAAATAAAAAATAAATAAACATAAAAATATTATTTACCACTTTACATTGCAGCAGTGGCAGCAGTGGCAGCAGTTTTCTTTGCAATTTAATTACCAATGCAACAACAACAACACAAACAACTACTACAACAACAACACAAGCCAGCAATAAAAAATAATAACAACAATAATCATAAAGAAGAATAATTATAAAAATTTATTTTTTTAAGCATTAATATTTATTATTTATAATTCAAGCAACCAACATATATATACATGCACACACACACACACGCATATATACACACACATACACACGCAAGCTTATGCTAATGCATTTGAGTGAGTACGAATGTTTTCATTAGTGTCATTTTGTCTTTGACTACGTTCTTTAATGACAACCGTCAGTTGAAAATATGAGTACAGCAATAATAACAACAACAACAACGCAACACAATCATTTATGCATTTTTCATTTAATACACTGTAAATTATTTTTCCTTTTATATATAATAATAAACATTTAATTTTATGGCATTAATTGCAATGCATTAAAAAACTAAATTTGGTTTTTTTTAGTTTATTTATTTATAATTTGTACTCTTTCTGCATTTATATATCATTGTAATTGCTTAAGTCGTAAATAATTTATAGCAAGCTTAATGATTATATATACATACATATATACAACAAAAAAAAAAACGAATGAGTTTACGTACATAAAAAACAACACTTCTTTAGTTAAATTTGTACGATTTTTACAAAAGCCGAAGTGTTGGTATTTCCTTATTTATTCGATTTTTTGTCAATTCGTATGTCTGTCCGTTCGATTTTATAGCATAATTCGAATTTATGTATTTGTTTTGCGTACTGGGTTATATCCATAATTTTAATTATTAACCATAAATATTTATTAATATGATGGATGTCATAATCATTTATGAAAACAAATATTGATATTAAAATTATTTATTACGATTTTTATGTATCAAGCACTGTGGCTAATCCATATTTCGAATGAACTGTGAGATCGCCTAAAAATTGTCAAGATCGTTTCAAACTGTCAAAACTATTAAGTGACAGTATTAATACACATCGACAATTTGAATTCAAGAGATTTATTACAATATCATTTTAATACATTTGACCAGCACTGCTACCTACTAAAATCTAGGAAAAGACCCAAACATTAATAATCGTATTAATAATAAACAAAAAATCATAACTGTATATTCAATTTCTACATCACCGAATTATAATTAATAGTTGCTATCGATACTCGATATCCTTGCTTAATATGATAATCCTGCTTCTTACTTAAAACTGCAACTCTTTCAAGTTATGATCGATTCTCGCCGAACCTTTTAATATCAGGCGAGACTTCAGACATGGTGATTCGTTATCATGTCATCATGTGTTAAAATTACAATTATTTTAACTTTTAACCTATAAGTTACTACAACTATAACTATAAATAATTTTAGTTATTTTGAGAAAATTACACAATATTGAACAAATTTGCTTACGTCGACCATATCGACATCATTACAGCTACCTTTACTGCTATCATAAATGAATCTGCTAAAATGCGCTAAGCGGGAAATGAGGGTAAAACAAAGTACTGAAAAAGAGAGATATCACTAGCCCATCAAAATATTATGATATTCCTTAAGCTTTCGTATTGATAAGTTTTACCTATTGTTACTTAGCGCCATCTACATATGATGAAGGTGGTATATATTGAAAATACAGCTTTATATCCCTGCTCTGCTTCATTCTCTAAATAACTATTTATGGACGGTTGATCTTGGACCTTCGTAAATTCCTTCTTATTAGTACTTTTAAATATCTCTTATTAACTGGTAGATCACTAGATTATACCGAAGGAGTGAGTGAATTAGGGAGAGTGAATCAAAATCGGAGAAATCAAGTCAAGTTATATAAATTATAATATCTATATTCTGCCACGCCGAATTGCGATCCATAAGCAGATAAGTAACAGAAGTGGTCTAACCCCATCATGTAGATAAATTCGCCTTTCAGATAAGAATACATTCTCTCTCTTATAAGTATAATTAAACCTCCTGACTCCTTAATTGATTTCAATCAAAAGAAATGTTTAACGTAGAATTATTAAATTTAGTTCGCCAATCGGAGAACCTTCACCCAAGTACGTTTCAAGTTAGAGTTAAATATAAGCAAGTATGGTTCAAATTTTTCGAACAAATTTTTAATTATTCTTGATTTATTTAATTTCTGCACTTATAACTTTTAATATAGAATTTTATTCTTCCCATTGCAGCAACTAAGTTGCCTAATACCGGCGGAAGTTGCTCAAGTTTATGCGAAGCACTAAAACGTTCACCTCTGCACCCTCTCAAGCCATTGATCGGAGTCATGCTGCTGCATAATAAAATTAACTAACGTAAACTGTTTATGCAGTAAAGTTTACTATTTTCAAAATAAAACAAAAAACAAAAACCCTACTCATATAAAAATATTTATGTTTATTGATATAAAATGTTGTATTGTAAACAATATAAAAGTTGCACTCCAGTGTGTACGCGCACCATTTTTATTATTTGCTGCAACAATGTTGCTTGTTCTTGCGTTTTGTAGTTGTCGTTATTGTTGTTGCTGTTGTTGTTGTTGCAACTGCAGTTGCTATTAGAACCTTCGCTGCTTTATAATGCAATAAAATGCTCAATGCTGCAAGCGTTTACATTACGTATCCAGGATATGCTGTGGTGCTAGCAGTTAAAAGCTTTCCACTAAATAAAAACAAATGAGATTAAGTAAATCCTTACCATAATCAACTGCCCCTACATCCCTTTACTTTCCTTATTTAACACACTCTGTTTATGATTGTAATTTTCTTTATTGAGCTTTAAAATGTTGTTAGTAAGTTGTCGTGTTAAAAATAATTCTTCTTCACTTTACTTGACTTTCTCTGCTTAGTTTAGTTTTCTTATTTTATTTTAGAATATGTTTGTATCATATAGTAAACTTCCATGAGATTGTACCTAATCAATATTTTGAGAAAAACAAATCAATCATACAATTCTTTACTTAAAGGTTTCATATGACATATAACCTTCGAGATTCTTTCGAGATTCGGAAAAGGTGTGGATATATGTAAAAGGCAAACTGCAATTAAACTGCAAGGTACTGTACCATAAGAAAGCTATGATATTTTGCAATATTTCGAAAACTCCTTCGAAATTAAACTGAGAAAATTTTTAATACCTTAGATTAAGGGGAATCATGTATCGGACTGGGAACAAATTTATTTCAAATGGATTCCAAGGATTTTATGCGCGTTAGAAGTCGCTGCTGGATTTCAGTTCAATAATTGCAGAACTTCTTCTTGCGTTTGACACGAATTTTGATTCAGCAATATCTTAAAATTTTCATCTTCTCACATTTTTTGGCATTTGCTATTTGACTCTTATATTAAAATCACAACTATTGAAACGATAAAACCACTCAAACTTTTATTTTCATTGTATCAGTTTCCATAAGGCAGATTCCTTAGCCAATTCGTTCGCTATTTCGTTGTCTACAAAACCCTTGCCACTTGATTTCTAGATCCCAGATTTTCTAAAATATTTTCTACCTCCCAAACCAGTGCAGAATTTGTTAATATCGAGCTTTAAATTGTAATAGGTGCATGACTAATAGGTCTCTGATATGATCCCCTTGGGTCCTAAGTTTTCTAATAATAGATGTCTGCTGCAAGTATATATGATTAATAGCTTAAGATACCCATACCACTGCAAAATTGGTCAAACTCGAGCCTAAAGTTTTAATGGCATGGCATGGATTCATGTTTGAATACCGAGGCAAATTTGATATTATCTAGGTTAGTCGAAGCTGTCTAAGAAAAAAAATTTTTTAAGCGAAATCTCTATACAACGTCTTATATGTGTGCTATCTCAACTCCACCGAAAATACAGTCTACCTTCACGCTTTCTTCCTCAAACTGCAGCAATAATACCCTTTTTACTGCAGTATTGTCATACATTCTCATGACATGACCAAAGCAGCGAAGGCAGTGGATGTTAATTCAATAAATTATATTAATGTCGCGATAAAGCTCGTCAAGCTCGTGGTTCATTCGGTTGCGATAGTCGTTTTTAACTCCTAGAGGACCAAAGAACTTACGAAGAACTTTTCTCTCGAATACTCCCAGTACTGCTTCATCATTATGTGATAACGTCTATGCTTCTGTACCATACAGAAGCACAGGGCGGATGAGCGACCTACACAGCGTAAGTTTCGTTTGTCGAGAGAGAGCTCTACATCCCAATCGCCTACTGAGCCCATGGTTGCACCTATTAGCAATGGTGATTCTTCGTCTGGTTTCCAGGCTGTCATCTATATTATTCGTTATGATGATGTGAAGTATGGTGATGTGAAGATAGGTGAGTTGGCAGCCAACAGCTTGCATATTTCTGCCAGTTGCCGACATATGTTTCTTTTTATAAACAACATATGCAATAAAAATATATATAATAAATAAATTATATTTTAATCTTGTAGGGATTTACAAGTAATTCAATTCCCTTCCGCAGGATGTTGAAAAACTGTGTTACTTATGTTATTGTATCACAATACCAGGCACTTAAGACCTTGTTAGAAATATTAAAAGTGTTAGCTGAATTACTTTACTTTGCACTACTTAGCCTCTTCCCTCTTAACTCTCACCTCTCACCCCTCAGCTTTTTTGTCATTTATAAAATTGGCGCGCAAATGCCGAGTGCAACACCAAACAACAAAAACAAAAACGATAGCGATTGCGATTGCGATGCGATGCGATTTCGATGCGATTATGTTTGCAAAAAAGAGGCAAAAATAAAATGCAAAGGAATAGGAAAAACTTGGTTGGACTGCAGTAGGTCTCGGGGTTTCGGTTTAGGTTTTGGTTTTGATTTGCTTTAACTCGGTTTTCACAAAACCTATAAAAAGTAGCAATTGTGGTGCGCGCTAGAAAAAAGGAATGAAAATGAATTGCAAAGAAAGTAAAAGGAACAAATAAAATTAATAGAATTCCAATCAAGTAGAAAAGTTGCACAAAAATGTTATTAAATTGGAGACTAATAAAAAATAAACTAATAAAATGGCTTTTTTGCTTTCATCGGCGGTGGTACGAGTAATTTATATATATAGTATAAAGATTGTTGAATATTGTTGTATATAAAAAGCTATAAAATAAAAATAAAAAAAATAAAAAAAATAAAAATATAAAAAAAATAAATGAAAATGAAAATTGGAAAAGGCAACAAAGTACGTAACAAAGAAATGCTTCGATATTAGTACTTAGATTGGAGCGGCTGTGAAAAAAGTTCAAATTTTTATTGTCATGCGGCAGAGGCAACGAACTTTGATTTAAATTCATGAAAAAGGTACGCTTTTTGTGTCTTCTTACATAAAGACATAAAGAAATAAAATGAAATTAAAGTATAAATAATAAAGAAAATATAAAATAAGTAAAAAGCCAAAGAAAATTTCCATTAAAACGTTTCAGCGACTACGACTACGCCGCGATGACGATAACAACGCTAAAGTCAATTTGCATAAAATCGATTTTATCATACTTTTAAGTGATTTTTTACTTCAGCTTAGATTAAAAATAATATAACAAAAAACACAAAAAAAACAAAAAAAATTAAAATATGAAAATAATTACAACAACAACAACAACGAAAAATAAATATAATTACACTGTAAGCACGAAAATATAAATGAAGGAATTTCTATAATTACAACAAAGTATAAAACATTTTATATAATAAAATTAAAAACAGAATAAAGCAGCAGTGAAAATTTACTATTGGGAAGATGGGAAGGGAAGATGGTGAGATGGGAAGAGAGAGTCAGTCAGTCAGTCAGGCAGTCAAACGTGGAGGGTTGTATGTGTTCGTTCTACTTAAAATTCGCGCCTTATAACTTTTATATTAAATTTAAATAAAATGTAAATAAAGCAGAGTATATATACAATATAAGATGGTCCTTAGTGTAACGCCGAACCAAACCCCGAACCCCGCAATCCACGTGCAACAAAACTCACCAAAACTCAGTGGAACTCACCCCACCGACATCACCGGATGTCGCGTCATTATTATAATAATAAATTATAAATTAAGCTTTGTTCTTTGCTTGCTGCTAACCATAAAGGACAGTAAAAACCCGCCAAGTGCGCTAACAGGAAACAAAATATGTAATTGGAGTAGTTCGTTGGTAAATGAAGACACTAAGCACTAAAAACTGTGCTTATGGAATCTCTGTCCATGTAGTGGTGCGCTGACAATACAATTTAATTGGTAAAGCGCCGCGCTCGCTAAAACATCTACACATTTAATGTCTGCATTTTTGTGCGCCTTGTGTGTTTTGTGCTTGTGACGTCTCTACTGTTGCCCCTGTCCTTTGTTTTTGCCTCTTCCATTGCCTTTACCATTTGCTTTGTGTGTGTGTTTGTCTTTTATTTTATTTTATATAATTTTAATATAGAAGAATTTTCTTACATTGACTTCTAAGTAAGACCACACACACACACACAGTGAGTGAAAAGTGTTGTGCAGCGTTTGTGTGTGGTTATGAGCATCAATGTGTGTGTGTGTGTGTGTCATTTTAGCTTTTTAATAAGTTTTGAGCGTTTAATTAGATTTTTGTTACTAATAAAGCACCAGCACGTCTATCCCTGCGACACATTATTTTTACTCGCATTCGAACACGCTCGTGTATGTGTGCCGTGCCTATTTACGCTTATAATTATATTACTCATGTGTGTGTGTGTAGCGCAATTTAAAAATTCAATTTAATGAAATTAACTTAATTGATAAATATTGTTATTAATTTAAAATGTTAATTACCGTAATTAGCACTTGAATTTTTTTATTTAAATTTTTATAAAGTTCAAACTATGTTTCCTCTTTTTACTGACAGCCAAGCGGCAATTAAAATCCTACAATCCTTCATCATAAAAGCTAAGTTAGTTAAAGAATGTAGAGAGCCATTTGACGAACTGAAGCAGGTACCTGACATCACTCTCACCTTACTCTTATCTGTGTTCCTGGACATAGAAACTGCTTGTGCAATGGAAGTGCTTGTTATTAGCCTTGCTTCCCTTCAATGTATTTGTAAGGGCGCCGGTTTATGTTTCACTGAAGATCGTTTAGAAAAATATTTACCACTACTTTCTTTCGCTAGGCAATAACAAATATATAATTCCTTATTTCCTTATTCCTCATGTAACAAGACTATATATTAGGCAGTCAGAAAAATGTACTGTGAATACTGCAGGGTATTGTAGTTCTCTCTGATCACTGGTTGTGATGGTGTTGACGTGATCTAAGATACCTAGTATGACACGAAGGCAGGCCCGGTATGCTCATTAGCTTTGGAGTGGGGTTCTTGGCAACTAGTTACCATAACTGACATCAAACAAAAAAAAAGAATCCGTCCAAAAAAATTTTGTTAGTATAGAAAGAACTCACGCAGAGAAAAGTTATGGAAACTGAAAAAAACTATGAAAAAAAAACTGTTAAGCATTTTCACTATGATGGTCGGTTCTGGCCTTTAGAAGGAAAAGGTTTTTAAAAAAGTACTATTTTGACTGCTTGTCAGATGGTTCATCGATAAGGACCAAAGAACTAATAAATTAACTAAATTCGATGAAATGGATTCAGTGTGACTTTTTATATCTTAGTGTTTCTTGTGAGAAATATGGTAGCAAAAGAACAAAAACCCGCTAATTGCGAACAGTAAAAAGTTTTCTACTGATCTGCTACTGCAACCAAACAACCATGTTTACTCTTTCATCATTTACTCGATTTAAATATTGATAATAGTAATTATCCAGTGTAATGAATTCTGTAAAGGTCAAATCATTTATTATTTCAAATTTTTAAAAGGACTTAATATAATAAATGAATGACAGTCGTAAATTACTGTTGCATCTTGGGGCCTAAGATGTACTTCGTTTTGATTAAAATTTTATTTAGTTTGGTAAAAATACGTTTACTTATTTCTCAGAGAAATACTAAGTCTCTTTACAATTTGTTTTTATATAACATAAGTTATTATACAAAAATATAATTTTAAAAAACACAACCGGCAAAATTAAAACATAATTTTCATCACCCCAATCTGCAACATTTATTAGAATATTTATTCCAACTAGGGTCGCCAGTGGTCGAAATTCGACCAATAGAAAATACAATTTATTTATTTTAATAGTATTTAAATTTTATTGATGAATTTGATTAAAATATGAACAAAATCTAAAGAAAGTTGTAGAAAACAATTTAAAAAATAAATTAAAATTTATAATTTCATCTCGTGCAAAATTATTTGTTGTGTTTCTGGTTTTTGGCTTAATTCTTCCTTGTATTATCAATCCAATCAAATCGTTTAATTTAAATTTGTCGTCATATGTGACCACATATGCACCTGCGAAAAAAGAAAATAATTAGTATAAAATATGAAATATGATGAATTGTTTGAATGAAATACCGATAAAATTTCGAACTGATGCTCCATTTTGAAATCTTTTCAACAAATAAATTATCTTAACATCTGCTCCGTACATTTGTTCTTCAGGTGATATCGGAAAGTTATCAGTATAGGAATCAGCAATTTTGTAGAACAGCACCTTCATCTAAAGAAATTCGAAATTCTGACGCAATTTATTGCGTCAATTTATTGCATAATTTCGACAATGCGACTTTGCACAACATCTCGCTCCCGTGTTAATTATCAAACAAATTCCTATACTCTGCCATCACGAAATCAAATCGCGGTATGCAGTGAAGGCAAGAAACAAAGAAATGAAATTGGCAAATGAACGAATGAAAAAAATTAAATATTGAAAAACATTTAAACTGAATGAAATCTAAAATGATAATAATGCATAATAATAATTCTATATTTTATATCACGAAGTTCTCAAAACTTCAGTGTAAACAATATTTTTTGTAAAAACCCTTTCATCATTAGCCAAATGACCTTGTCCACCTTCATTACTGACATAAAATTTAAGTCCGTCAAATGATCTAACTCAACTGGCTGCAACGTAAAGTTGACCATGCGAAAAAACAGGTCTCCTCAACAATATTCCAACTCTATCAAATGTCTGTCCTTGGGATTTGTTAATTGTCATAGCAAATGCGCTGATGACTGTGGAAACTGTGTTCTTTGAAAATTAAATGGCAGTGCAGTCCCTGAATACGTCAAGTGTATGCGTGGAATCAAAACACGTTTTCCGCGAGCAACTCCAGTGAGTACTTCACAATCTATTGTGTTATTATGCATTGCTTTGACTCGCAGCAATACCACTAAATGCACACGAAATACAGCGAAGATTAAGGGAATTTAATTTACGAATTATAGCCGTTTGTGTGAATGTTTTCCCACAACCTGCATGGGATGTCAAACAAAACACATTTGATCCTGTATCGTAATACTGAACTTCACGAATAACTTTATCAATAGTATCACGCTGTTCATTATTTGCGCAATCATAAAGCTCATTAAATAAACATTCTTCTACGAAAGGATCAAAAATATCGAGATCAGCAAATTCTGGCATTATTGTAGGTGTAGGCAAACCAAGTGACGTACATGTAACATTATGTGTTAACAAAATATCCTCGATTTCCAATAATACTCTATTAAAAGAAACATCTACACTACAACCATCTCTAACGAAATCTTCGCTTAAATGATCTCTAAATTCCACCCAAAGCGCTAATGCATTTGCTGGAATATTGAAGCCACAATTAATCGCAAACAAATTACGCATTTGTTTTCCTGAGTTAAATGTCTTAGCTTCATTGAGAGAAACTCTCCACTCGTTATAATTGGACGCATGATTCGATAAATGTCCTATAAACAATTCCATTGAATGTACGCACATCTTCATATGATTTTGGCCCTTTTACATGCAACAAAAGTAATCTTAAATGGAATTGCTCAATTTCTTTGGGAAACACCATATACATCCGAGTAATAATTTTATCTCCTCCTCGTTGTCTTTTTTGCCAAGATTTTCTACTATCAATCCAAACATAATGCAATGAAATTTCTATATACGTATATTGATTAGCAGATGAATCACTTTGATTCAATTGAAAGAAAGCTAATAGCTTCGTAAGCTTAGGATTTTCTACTGCTTGTCTTTCTTGGTCTTCGCGAAATATAATATTTTGTCTTTGTGTCAAATGAATGTCAAGACGAATTATAATATGAGACTGAAAATGCATAGGAAATTCATATATTCGCCACATAGCCTCAGTTGATCCCACATATCGACCATTCAAAAAATTTCTAACGTCATCTACTTCAACTTATACTTGTTAGTCATTTTCGTTTGTGCTTTCACTTTGAATTAAAACAGTTGCACTATCAAAACCCTTATATACATATTTATATATGTACTTAATACTTTTGACGGAAGTGCACACCTCGACATTAATGTGACAATTATATTTTGCAAACAAATACGGGTTGTATGGAACGACATAACGATTATCTAAAGACTTTCCTCTAACATCAACGGAAACATTATTATCGCGCCGTCTATACAACGGATAACCATTAACTGATTCTTTCGTTAATTGCACAAAATCCTTTGGAAATTGTTTTGAATATTTTCCATCTTGCATACATACAGAGCTTGGATTCAAAACACCGCAAGGACCGTGCATCATGTGTTTGACAACAAATTCATGTAATTTTGGCTGCAAATTTTTATCCGGTATCTCTGCACAAACTATTTTATCAATATCAGCCGACCCGACAATTTTGTGATTTTCACATAAAGTTATCAAAATGTGAGCATGAGGCAAACCTCTTTTTTGAAATTCGATTGTATATATAAGAGCCTCAACTTTGCCAAAAATATATTTATTCCAAATGTCAGAAATGAGTTCTTTTAACTTCGATTTAAATACACGCACAACTATTTCAGGCCTGAAATGAGATGATTCATTAGGATCAATATTATATACAATTTCCGCCCAATTCTGATTGCAAGTCATTGTAACAAAAAGCGATGGCTTGCCGAAGTACTGAACAATTGACATTGCATCTAAGTAATTTTGATACATGTTTCTCGGAGACCCAGTGAAGGATGAAGGCAAAATCACTTTACGACCTAAGCTACCATCTCCTACTTGATTCGTTTGCAAATAATCACTAATATTGTTATACACATCTGCCCTCAAATTTACTTGATTCTGTCTTATAAAATGTAGTCGACATACTTCTATTCTCACATACATATCAACAATGTATTGCAAAAATAGTTTTTGCGATTTATGCAAAAAGCTAAATTGATCCCTTATTGCAAATCTGAAGCATGCAAATTGTAACATTGTAACTTTATTTCGAATCTGCCTACCATTAGAATTATGTTGCACGTTATGCGATATATTAACGTGCCAACCAAAATCTCCATTTGGGAATAGTAAAGGATATGCCAATGGTTCCAAAGCAGAATCTAATACTAATACATTCTTAACTACACCATTTGTTTTTAAAAAAGATATCATATTTCTCTCAAATGGTGGTTCGCCATCTATAGTCGTAAATATTATATCTTCGTATATCTGTATCACGATTCACGATAATTGCCATACAAATCTCTTTTGTGCATTGCATACTCTATCATAATGTTCTTTCATTGTACAAAATGAATATCTCTCGAATTGAAGTGTTGTTAATGTCGATTCAACCAATTAATTAACCTTAACTATCACACAATTCACAATTAAAATTCATCACAATTAAAATTTAACTATCACACAATACACTTGAAATAAATCTAAAAATTTCAAACTCATTAACCTTAACTATCCACATTTCACAATTAAAATATATCACAATTAAAATTTATCAAAATTAAAATTTATCACAATTAAAATTTAACTATCACACAATGCAAATAAAACGATTGATATCAAAGGATATTTCCACTTTAATGCGTTTTTTTTATTCACAAACAATATTTGAAATTTAATGAGCTTTAAAAATCTGATTGTAACAGAATCCACAAAGTCCAAACACACAAAGTCCAAACACACAAAGTCCACTTTTTTCCAAAAGTGGAAAAAAATCGCACACACAAATCCACCGTAAACAATTAACAATTCGTCACAAAAAAAAACTTTGAAAAACACATGTATTTTGTTGTTGTAGTCGCTAAATTTACGCCAACGCATTTTTACCTGTGTTTCCGTTAACGTACATGCGAAAAAATAACGTTGTGCTCTTCTGCACGTCTTCACCTTTCCAACGGAATAAATTTTATCCATATATGTCAACGGCAACACAGTTAAAACGGGGTAACAAACTTTTATGTTAGCGTAATTATATATAGAT
>NC_051846.1:11124879-11131868 GCF_002237135.1 Teleopsis dalmanni
CTACTGACAAGGATTAGAAGGGAATATTTTTAAACTATATTAAGATTCACTAGATAAATAGTCATATATACGATATGAGGAACAATACTAGTATTGAATTATATATAAGAAAACAACGTATTGCATATACTTGGGATATATTATTTTGTTTCATTTTATATTAACTGAATTACTTACATATAACAAAACAATTTAGTTTTATATTAAAATTATTATAGAAATGTTGAGAATTATAAATTATAAATAAAATGTGCTTAGTACTTAATTGGTCATTACAGACGTGAATTGTCCTGGGCTGCGTAGAGTAGTCTCTGCCAGCCAGCCCGATTAGTTGTTGACTGTCGCCAGTTTATAGTACCGAGCGCCTCGAATTCGTTGTTCACCTGGTCCTTCCACCGAAGGTGCGGACGTCCTCTACCTCGTTTTCCTTTAATGTATTTTATGTTAATTTTAATATTTTCAGTCCATAACAAAGTAAAGAACAGTAAGATACTTTACTATACGTGACCTAAATTGACTTTCCAGTAGCTTGGTTTAAATGTATATAATTACATAATTTCAATTATAATACTTAACTTAAAACAAAGGTTAAGATAGATTTTTTTTAACTAAAAATTTTTATTTCGAGATTGTCAATTGGATAATTGTTGGCGATTGCAGAGTTGGCGTTTAAGTAGCTTTCATTACCACATATTGATTATCATATCTTCTCTACTTTCTCTAACAAAATGATCAGGTTAATGTAATTAGTATGTGGTTAGTGCATATTTTTCTGAGTTTATTTACATAAATTTTTTTAATCTAAGTTGTAATTTAATATCTTTTTTAAGACGAAAGTGACTATTATATTTAATAAAAACTAGTATATTTCATAAAGAGGTTTTTCGAACAGTAGTTAACCTACAACAACAAAAATTCATTTTATATTATTTTAATTAATTGAATTTTTGGCTGACCATACAACTGTTTCGAATAATACAAAACTCCAGAAAACTGTGCATACATAAAAGTCAAGTACAGCTTTGTGTCAATTAATTAAGATGCACTGACTCTGAGCTACAAATTTGGTAGGACACGAGTTTGATTACTGGTACTTGTAGTCTCACAAAAAATAATTATTTACGAATAATTAAATACAAGAATTATTTCCAAGACCATTGATGTTGGTTATTTAGCAATACTCGAAACTGCTGTATGGTCAGTCAAAAATTCAATTAATTGAAATAATATTAAAAAAATATTTGTTTCTTGTTGTAGTTCAGTACTTTTCAAAAACCTCTTTATAAATTTTTTAATTAATTAATTTTATTGAAACACAAATTGTTATTTATATTTCTCAATTATCTCAATTTATTTCTAACAATTTTTTTTCAAATTATTATAAATTGTTTTTACTTTCAAATAATTGTTTAAAAGATTATTTGGATTATATATTATTATTTGTTGGTCAGTTTTTTAACTTACATATACTGTACCATGACTTACGGATGCGACTGTATTAATTTAATAAAATGCTACGCTTAATATGAGATATTAAGCGCAGCGCATATAAAAATATTTTAATATCATGTTTATAAAAATACAAAATATATAATTATTTATATTTTTCCTCCGTCTTCCTTTTGCTTTCCTCAGCTTTATCTTATATTTTGTGGCATTATCATGTCATTATCATGTCATTTTCTTATGGCTGTCATATTAATTTTATATATTGTGGCACATTTTTCACAAGTATTCCGCAGAATTCCGCTGCAATTATGATAGTTATTATATTTGTGATTATTGTGTTCGAGTTTTTGTTTTAGTAAAAATTAATTTGAAACTTAATTGCATTTTCTATGCAGCTCACATGGCCACTTGCACCGCATTACTTTTTTGTTTAATTATTAGTTTTATAAATTATGGCTCGGCGAATTGATGTTTAATAATAAATGCCTTCAATGAAATTACTACGATTGCCCGGATTGCCCGTATTTAATCATAAAACAAGACCCCATAAACTTCATTATCCAATTTAGTATCATGTTTTTGTTTATTGCTTTATTTATTAGTTTATTTGTTTATTTAGTGATTAAATCAAAATAATTAATAATTATATTCCTTTTGCAATTAATTTAAAAAATTAAAATTACGATTAAAAAATAATAATAAAATAAAATAAAAATAATATCATATTTTATAATATGCATATATCTAATATGAAATCCCCCAATATTTCAACTATGCCACTGTGGAATACAATTGGCAATTACTTCACTTGAACTGATTTTTTAATATTTTTATTTTGTAATAATAATTTATTTTTAGAAAAAATTTGACTGTCTACCATTTGAACTCAAATTTTTTGATATAAATTCAATTTATTTTATTCGTTTGTATGTTTTAATAGACCTATCAGATATGAGAGTTGTACTTAAACCACTTCAGAGCACTTCAACTCACTTAAGTATCCAATTACTTAAAACTCAAATATCTATGACATTTCAATACGTTGAATGGTAAACCCCGAGTACAGTAAAGCGAGTAAGGCACAGTAATATTTATATATAAAAATTATAGAAAAAAGCTTTAAGTGATTTTTATAGATTTATAAAATACAAATTAAAAATAATACATAAAAACATAAAACTAAACAAATTTTTATTAATATTGTGGCTATGAGTAGATATCTCTATGTAAAGTACTTAACATTATTCGATTACTTTAAATTGATTCTTTGTTCTATTAAAAATAAAAATTATTAAAATTTCTAAGTTTATATTTTATTAAAAAAAAATAAAATATATATATACTATATAGTAATTGTAATATTTTGATATAGTAGGATTTATAAGAAGTCGGGAGTAGATTAAGTTATGTGAAGTCGAAGAAGACAAAACCTCATATCAGAGCTGCTTTGATTTTATAAGACCTCGTAATAGTGGATATAGGATTGGTCATATTAAAATTAGCCAGACAGCTAGAATCTATATTAATAGTTAATTAATCTAGGAGCGGATGCATTAACAGATCACAATCACCAGAATTTTGTGGATATGATCTTAAAGCAACCTGATATAAATTGCTAGTACTTTATTCCATTGTGTTCCATAACGAACTTTTTCCAATTGTCACGATTTCTTGCCAGTGTTTTAATTTCTCCAAAGGTTTTTCCGCTTGCTTAGATTTCTTTCTCTAGTGTTCGCTTTCACGTTTGCTTGGGCCTACCAGGTCTTCTGCTTCCTTGAGAATTCCTCGTTAACACTTGTTTGCAGATTTCGTTTGGTGACTTCCTCAATGTGTGCCCGTGGTTCCCATACAAGGAATCGAGTCCGGGCGTTCTGGGTGTGCCGTCTATATAAACAGATTTTTCTATGAACTCAGACTTTTTTATGAATATTTTTCTTAAACACAGCTTATACAGTCCAAATATCAAGGTCTTAGTTATTAGTGATGCAATTTGCTTATACCGCAAAGATTCTGATGATAAAACATAAGATGGAGGTGTATTTATCAAATCCGAATTTCAACAATTTCAGGAAGAATAAGAGAATGAAATTATATAGTCAACAAACAAGAGTTTGTCCTGCCCAACACTTGACGTCTTATATCTAGATATATCGAATTTATACATTTATGCAGTATGCAGTCGTATTTAGAAAATGCACCATATTTTCATAGAGTTGAGGATTGAGTTGATACTGCTGACGCGGCACAAATATCAAATTTATAATGATATATAGACGGCATAGGGTTATCAATTTCGAATCAATACCTTTTAGTGATAATATCAATTAACATCTATGATATCACTGTCATCCCAGACATTACATGTTTAGTTTAGAGTTTGTCATTTTACAATATGCATCACATAATAATTAGAACATACGATACTTGTAAGCTCGACCAACGCCGTTTAAAACTACAAAGCTCTGAATTTGGATTAAACCAACATGAAGATAGTCTCTAATGTACTATTATTAGAAGAACCCAGTGTAAAGTTGGAAACTTATTTAAGAAACTTTTACTTATGAATCAATGCGGAATGTAAATACAAATACAATTTAATAAATCTTTAGACTTATAACTGGGGCTTAGCAATAGTAATTAGACAACAGTAGTCTCAAAAATATTAATATGAAAAGAAGCTATCGTAACTCGCAACTTATTCAGAAGACTTAAAGCAACGATTCGTTGGAGAATTAACTGAAAAAACATGTATTGAATCTTTAAATTTATATATCGGGCTAACATTAATTATAAGACCCTTTTCATACATCTATATAATATCTCCACCTAATTGTAAGTGCTATAAATGAAATATTATCATACGGATATTGTGCAACAAACTTATTAACAACGAGTCTTTCTCCATCCATATATTCTCCATATTATACTATAATATGTAGGTATAGTATATAATGCACATAATGAAAAAAAAGTGCTTTTAAAATATTATTTCTATTATTTTTTCTGTTTAAATAAATAAAATAATAAAACTAATAAATGGGATAAAAAATCGAATGTTTACCTTAAAAACAATAAATAATTTTTCTTTGCCAACAATTTTTTTACGACAATAATTTATAGTGTCTTCTTCTTCTTCGGGAATGTGCCCATATTTAAAGTAGCTGCTCTCGTAATGGCTTCATATCTTAAGTATGCTTAAATCCTGGTGGTACGCTGGTGGATATGGTTGGGTGCCAAATCATATAGCTACCGCGTAACGCCACTGGCAAATAAAATATATTTAATGCATAAAAAAACGAGAACAACAACAATAAGAAACAAAATAAATAATATTTCGTTCGCATATGCCGTCTTTCGTTCTTCACCTCTCATCTTGTGTCTTAAGTAGTTGCAGTTGTAGTTTTTTGTTGGTTTTTGTTAGTTTGGCCTTACATGGAGGAGCACCTATAATAATTTTTGAATTCCTGCTCATTTTGATTGCCCATAATAACTGAGTAGAGTTGCCGCCTAGTCTCGATTTGCTGCGAATTGAGTTGGTCGAAGTTTAAATGTAAGTGAAATGTTGCTACCAGTGAAAATGTCTTAGGCATCGTCATTACCAAACGCCGAAGCCATCGTCTGCGCCGCCTCAATCTACGTCCATCGATGACGTTCGCATTGTTGCTGCTTCTGGCGGTACAGAGTATCTTACGAATGTGCAACTACAACAGTTGCAACTTGCAATTGTAATTTTTTATTACTGATATTTTATTCCACTGTCATATATATTATATTTTTTGTGCTCTGCTTGGCCGTTCCTGGATTATTATTATATTGCATTGTTTATGAAGCCAAAAGTAAATTATTATCGTGTGCGTACTGTCGTTTTTAGAAAATATCGTATTTTCAGATACTCGTACTGCGTTATGCAGTTATGCAGTTATGCATTTTTCTGTAGCATTTTTCAGCTGTTTCACCTTAAATACGAGTATTTGCTTTCTTGCCCGTGTTTTTTTTTCAGTTTTCAGTTTTCAGTTTACTTTAAATATATATATTTATTGGATTTTTTTTTTATTTTTAGTATATTTTATTTCAGCGTTTGTTGCAACATTTTTTCCCAGTGCCGAGCTCAAAGTGCATTTCCAGCAAAAACGTGCATATTTTATCACTAAATAATAAGTGGCCATTAAGGTAATTGGCTAAAATTAGGCGAATGTTTTAAATTTTAATTACATGAAAACATATGACATATGCCTTTACAAAATGCCTACATTTCACTGACTGCGCTGATATGCAGCACTTTTTCCGTATTGCGAATGGATTTTAATATGCATTTGTGGGAGCATAAAAATTCATTTTGAAAAATATTTATTATTTTTTTTTTAATAATTAGTGCAATTATTTTTCTCTTTGCATCGGTTTTTTCATTCGCAATTAATAGTCAAAATAAAATTGCATTTTTTATGCGATATGCCATTTTATAAATTCATTTACCCATTTAGATAGCATTATTTTGATTTAATTGTAGGCTAAAAACAAAATGTTAAATGAAATGTTTTGGTTTAATTAATTTCGACGACTACGGAATGACTGCATTCAAATATTTAAAGAAAGGACATGATAAAATACTCCCACAAAAGTTCCGAAATCTACTGCATAATGTTAAGAAGCAATTAAAAATACATGAGACAGTAGCTTAATATGATATATTGTTTTCGAAGTAGTCAACTAAGTCACACTGTCAGTCACATATAATACTAAGACCTAAGTCAAAGAGAGGTCAACCTGTCAAAGAGAGACCAACCTGTCAAAGAAAGGTTAACCTATCAAAGAAAGATTAACCAATCAAAGAAAGGTTAACCAATCAAAGAAAGGTTAACCTATTGAAGAACGGTTAACCTATCAAAGAAAAGTCAACCTATTAAAGAAAAACTAACCCATCAAAGAAAGATAGCCTATCAAAGAAAGGATAACCTACCAAAGAAAGGTTAACCAATCAATGAAAGGTTAACCTATCAAAGAAAGGATAGCCTATCAAAGAAAGGTTAACCTATCAAAGAAAGGTTAATCAATCAAAGAAACGTTAAAACCAATCAAAGAAAGTTTGAAAGGTTAACCAATCAAAGAAAGGTTAACCTATCAATGAAAGATTATCTTATCAAAGAAAGATTAATCTATCAAAGAAAAGTTAATTTATCAAAGCTGGGACACTATATCAAAGATAGATTAACCTGCCAAAGTTATGTCAACCTATTAAAGATATGCCAACCTAGTCTTCTCTGATCTCATTGCCTCTTTAAATGATAGGAGAATATTTCTAGATTTTCGCTGGATAACCTTGCATTCCATATATGTTTCTTATACTCAAAACTTGCTCTCTGCACTTTGTTCTGTAATTTTCTTATGATGTGATTAGGAGAGGACATAATTGCAGTTCTTAGCCAATCAGTTCGATAAATTTGAGCAAATAAATTTGTTGTTTTAAATTTAATTTTATTGTACCACTAAAAATTAATTTCACTGAAAATGATTGAATTCATAGAGTACCGAATTTTAAAAAA
>NC_051846.1:11131968-11139223 GCF_002237135.1 Teleopsis dalmanni
AATTTTGCTAATTGGTACCACTGTGCCAGCTGAAATTTTGAAAAAGTTTTTGTTAGTTTCAAAATAAAAAGTAAATAATTTATATAAATAAATAAATAAATAAATAAATAACAATGACTGGTGCGACAGCAAAAATTTCTTTGTCCTGAGGAAGGAAAATGTTTTTGGTTGCCTTCAAGACTCCGCTCCGCGGCTTTGTCGGTGCCTGCCCGCTGCCTTGTTTACTTGTGCAGCATTTCTCTTTGTATTTTTAGTTATTGTCAATATTTTGCACAAAATTAAAAATTATTTATTTATGTTTTTAATTTATTTTGATTTTTTACATATTTTTATTTATTTGTTTGCTTTTACTCGCATTTAAATCAAATAATTTTAATCAAATAAAGTCTGATGTTTATTTATATACTTGCAGCTGCTTGTGATTTATTTTTTTACTTATAAATTTTTTCTTTTTGTTAAAATGATTGATTTTAAAAGCAATAAAAAAGTTTAATTTATTTTTATAATAATGAATAATAATGAAAATTAATCATTTATATATTTCTGTTGCTACATGTGAGAAATATATTAAAACATTATTTAAATACTGACAAAACGTATTTATTGCCCAAAAATAACGATTGCCGTTCGATTAGATTGCAATATAATAAAAACTTTGATCAAGGTATTTTTTTTTAAATATTATAAATTTTATTATATTATTGATACAAATTGTTTGCATTTTAATTATTTTAATTTTAAAATAATAATTTTTTATCTTATCGTCTTAGTGTTTAACTACAATTTGCTTTTACAAATGTGACAACTTATTTTGTTAGTTATTTTAATTTGCGGCCAAATCACGTGAGAATTATCAAATTAGTCGACAAAAAACATTTGTCCACTTTAGAGATTATTAAATATATAATAATGATTAAGAATGTTAGTTTTTATAACAAAAAAATACCAATTTTACGTATTTGTTTATTTAATAAGCGAAATGTACTTTGAAGCATTTAATTGACAGTTTTCCCCATTTATTTGTAATCTATCAATATGACAATACGGAAATATGTAATAAATATTTTAACTTTTGTATAAAAAAGAAAATTAATATATTAGTTAGTATTTAAATGAAGTCAATACTTTTATATAGTTTGTAATAAATAATTTGTATATTGCAATTATTAGAAAATGCAATACATTTTCTGTAGATAGAGATATAGATGGCGCCCCGCCAAATAAAAATCCGATTCTTTCTTTCATAGTAACACCCTGTATAAGATATATGTTAAAACTTGATGACATTCTAATAAAGAAAGCCTATACTATACCATCGATCTAACTTTTTCTCGTTCTTCCTCTCCCACATTTATGAATTGGTGCTCTTATCTATCTGATATATTTGGATTTAATATATTTTATCACATTCTGCTCTGTTTTTTTACTTATATGAATACACTGAATACCAGTTTTTGATTATGTGAGGTTCCATAAGATATTTTGTTCAGTAGTACTAGGCTACATAATTTCCAAAATACTCTTCTCTTCTATATCGAAAGCTGGTTTATCTTATACGATTGGACAATACATACTTTGCGTCCAAGTCCAATTTGCAAGTATAGAATTGGAGTTGTGTGTTTTATACTTCAAATTTATAGTACAATATTTGAAATGGAGATCTCTGATTGATTACTCATTCTTTATAAACATTACAAAAGATTCAAGGGAAAGATATTTGGCTGCATTTAAAAACTAAATGGTAAAACGGCGACAAAATGAAGAAATTTCGACTAGGTTCTATTAGAAACTTTTAGAAATATCAGTAGAGCGTTAGAATTACTATATTTCAATTAAAAGAAAACAATATGTCTGATCCAAAGTTTTGAAATTCGCCTGTTAAGTTGAGAGTGGAGGTACTCTAAATTCTGGTCTCATATTTATCTAAAATTCCCGGTTCCGTTTAATTACGTTTTTAAGTTTAAATTATAACAAAAATAAATTTAATATTAAATATTTTAATATTTAAATATATTTAACATTTTATAAATATTAAATTCGGGTATGAAAGCTAATATAGTCATTGTATTGTATATTGCCAAAGATGCTTATATAGTATTAGGTGTTCCAATTCGATACGATTTAAGTTTGATTATCTGTATACATAAATAAAGTGGGTTTATTGTTGTTGAATTAATATTTTAATATTTTATGATTAGTTCTCTCTTTGGGAACTAATGGTGTTGCGAAGAGCAAGGTGAAGAAGGTGCTTTCTACCACATTTGCACAGTAGACTTGATTATCGTCTCTTTATAAAAGGTTCTTAAAACTTTCTTTTGGAAGCCATCCGGATTTAATACGACCACACAATGGTCCACTAAGCTTTAGTGAAATTATGGTGTCATCGCTATAACCTAAGCTCACAAAACATACTAATAAAGAGTATTTAGATTTTGTTGATGGTGTACTATTTATATACTAATATGGAATAATATATTTATTCCCACAATCATAAATAAATATTTTATGATTTAATTGAAAATAAAATAAAATATTCATTACTTCCAAAATATGAATTACAACTTATTTAACATTTTTTAGATATAATAATGAATATGTATTTTTTTACTGCTCCCCAAAACCACAATCGCAGAATTCATTAATTTTATTATTAGTGCATTTAAGTTATAAGATAAGTTGAATGGGAATATAAACATAAAAATCATTTAAAATTTTAATAAAAAAAAACACGCCCATTTGTATATTTTTTTTTTTGTAATCTGAATTAATCTTTTAATGTGAAATTTATTAACACACAACCCACACAAACTTCTTTTTGTAAGACTGCCGACAATTATGTCGATATATATACATATGTACACTCATGTGCCTGCATACATATGTACTAATTTATAAACATATAAATGTATATATGAAAAAGTAATTAAAATCAGACATTAAGATTCACACAAAATTTAAAGATTTCTGAGAAAAATAAATAAATTTTAATTGGAAATACCCTTTTTTATATATAAATATTATAGAGAGCCGCAGAAATAACTCAACAAATAAATAATTTGTTTAAATTTGCAGAAAAGAAAATAAATAATAAATATATTTATTTTTTATATATTCATATGTAGTTATAAAAACTAATAATTCTACAGAAATTAAGATCAAGTTTTATAAAATTGTATCTTGATCAGACAACAGAGTTTTGAGATACAATATACCTAATAAAGTATCTACTCACATACCACACATCATTAGTTACTCCTCCACACTTCAATGCAATATTTTGATGCATTTAGATATAATTTTTATATATATCTACAGCAAAAAAAATAAGTTTTTATACACTATATCTGCCTTCATAAAGTAATTTAGTAATTTAATCATTTAGACATATGCGTAAATAATTGAAATAAATGCAATTGTATGTAAATTTATTAGAATGCTAATATCTGCTATAATTACACTTCGAAGCATTCCATACAGTTGTCATTGCATACAGTTCTAGTCTGAACCCGAAGGATATTTGTATTTATGGTCAAGCAAAATTAATGACTTTCTTCTTCGTTTTTAGGTTGGCGAGGTCTTCGTCAACGCATTCGAGTGTGTTTAATGGTCCGTGGTGTTATAAAAATTCACTGTTTTCTTCCCCATGGGTCAACCTTACACAAAATAGCAAATATTCGGTTACATGCTGCTTTTAATATATTTTTATTTTATTTATAACTTAATAAAATGTATCTAAAGATTTCATCCCCTACACCCGTGTTAATGCATATGGGATTTTGTTGATTAATTGTTACATCTACTTTTATATTTAGAAATAAAATTGAAATAAATAAAAATAATAAATATTTAATTAAATTTATTTTTGGGAAAGACAAAGAATATACATAGTTTAATATTTAGTTTGATATTATTTCTTAATTAATTTAATAATAAATTTCATTTTAACGTCAATATTACAGAAGTTGCTAGTTTTACTTTAACGGAAACTGTGGTACTTAATAACTATATAGTCAGCCTAAAATTCAATTAATTAAAATAATATAAAAATAATTTGTGTTGTTGTAGCTTACTACTGTTCGAAACTTCTCTATTAATTAATTCAAACTTTAAAATTTAATTGAGTTAAATCGGTTACATATGGTAAATAGAAGACTATCTTCTGAGATACAATTCAAATGCTATATTAGCACAAGTCTTCTTGATTAGTAAATTAGATTTCATAAACTTTCTAATACACTTATTGTTATCGCCTTTATCAGCAATCTTACATTGACATTTGTCCGACAGTTTTATTACCGATATTAAGATTTTGACATTAAAAATGTATTTATAAAGGTTTTGGAGAAATTAAAATTTTTTTAATTCTATACGTTTAATGGAGAACGCTGGTACTTTAGTACTTCGTTTCTTAATTTTTCATATTATCACTTTTTGAAGCTGTTAGCTGGCTCTTTGACTATTGCTTTTATATGCATATATGTAAGTTACCGTTTATTTAAAAGACTTTTATTTAAACTTTAAAAACTTTTGATAAAGTAACGTTTTGATAAAGATGTAAGAATAAATATCTACTACTACTCTAAACTTAACAAATAGTAACAAGTCACTTAAAGTACTTATCATCTCAGAAGTTTTTAAGATCGGACAATTTGCCAATTTCTTAGGAACACGTAAGTAAATGCCATATTAAAATAATAAATCTTAAGACTATTGATTTTGTATGTCACCTTGACATATGGGGTCAGTTCATATAATGTGTAATATTCAATTCATAATGTGTATGAGTTGAAGTATTTTAGTAAGTTATAGTGACGATTTCTCCATCATTCATATGAAAGTTCCAAATGAAGTCATTTACGTGATTCAATAATCATGCGAGAGAACAATTTATAAAATTTGTATAAAAGTCTTTTAAACTCTGCCTATGAAGTATTAATTTATAATGTCTGTAATAATCCATATAGTAAAGATGGTCATACTGACTATAAAAATTACTAAACGTACATATAATGGGCCTTTTTCCATTGCCTTTTTTTTGAAAGGATGCCGATCTGTACAATATCAGAATGTCACTCACACTTGATGCGTGTCATCCTGTCTTTTAAGCGAAGGTTTCACACTATTGAGGTCTCCACACTATTTAATATTACTAAAGGGCTTAAGGCACACATAGCTTTTCTGCATAACGTCTAATGCTATTTCTTCAGAAGTCTTCAGAAGTTGAGATATAAGCCTTCACTTGAATGGCAGATTATCTTCTGTTGAGTTAAGGTTAATAGAGAGAATTTTTTCCCGGAAAATCTTCAATATTTAAAAAAACCATGTTCGCTTAAATTTATATACTTTAAGTGAATTTAATATCCTCAAATTTGATACCTAATACGTTCTTAAGTTGGAAAATTATAATGGTTCAAATTTTTATTATTTGAATATTTTGTAAATATTATTAATAGTTCTTTTAAAAGTGTTATATTTTGAGAAGAAATAGGATTAATTTTTTTTTAATATAAATTGATGTCTAAATTCTATTAGGATTTATCTATTAATCTTACATTTAACGAAATTGACTCATGATTAAGTGAATCAAGCGTTAAATGAATCGTTTGACAATTCCGTTTTTCCCTATATACAGCTAAATTCCACGAATGAGAGAATGGAGAAATGTAAGTCCAGTACAGTACAGATAATAAGTTCTATTATACTTCCAGAAGAGCTCAAGTGCTATTAGTTGTGTACAATATATATACCATATATACTAGAGAATGGAGAAATGTAAGTCCAGTATACTACAGATATAAAATTCTTTTATACGTCCATAACATCTCAAGTGGTATTATTTGTATATATACCATATATACAACGTACCATCATCGTTAGTGAGATGGTACTGTATACGATTCATATACCATACATACTATCATCATCGTCAATTTTGAGACAGCATTATATGGATCTTTGCTTGTTATAGTTTTATAGGTTTCATGTGCGATCTTTGACTTTCAACGTGTTGTCCTCATATTACATATTTCGGGAAAATAGATTTCACCTCCGCCTGTTTATTTTTGTGGCTATCAGTATATATTGAATATACATATATATATTGAACTTTTATATATATATATATTAATTATATATTATATATTGCAAGAAATTATATCTTATATATAACATTATCTTACTGTTTTGAACTAAATTAATATTGATTTATAGATGGCTTTAAAATATACTTTCATTTAACATTTCTTTGAAACTATCTGTATATAGAGCATAGATAGTTGCTGGTGAAATTGTGGTCTTGATATGTAATGTAAAGTCATATTTCTTTACTTAATCGAAATAATATATTGTATTTCTCTATAGAATATATTAAAAATATATAATCAGCAACAATCAACTAAAATCAAAAAAAAATTATACACAATGAGATTAAATAAATATATTTTTTATCTCGAACTGAACTTATTTGCAACAAATTACTTTACATAAATGCATATAAATAGTAGATAGTATTTATTTGTATAGATATGTAACTACAATTCATTACCCACGTTGATTTATAGAAAGTAATTGAAAATCGTATCTCTGCATTGGCATCGGAACTGTTGTGCCCAATGCATTTCTGTGCGGGTACAGAAAGCGTCTCGTACTTGAGATTGCGGCGGGTGCGTTGATTTTATTTTATTTCGGTTCGGTTCGGTATCTTTCTAATCGGCTTTAGTTTCTTTACTCAATTTATTTTATTTATTTTTATGCTCGTAATACCGCATAAATAATTTATGCATATAAATAACACAGCAAATCCATATACAAAGTAAACAACTCTAAGACACTGCGACAGACGGACGGACGGACGCAAACGCTAAGTTGCAGCAAGGAGACCCCTTCTAAACAAATATACAAATAAGCAGAAGATATATAAAAATCTTTTTATATCCTTCTAAAAATATTTATTTTTCATATGGTTCTCTTTTTTATTTTTATTGAATATATACATTTTTTTCTTCTTATTTTATACATTTATAATATTGTATAAATTTATTATATTGCTTAAGATGAACTTTTTTCTTGAATTATAGTTTGTTACTTGCAATGTTGTTGTTGTTATTATTGTTGTTGTAGCCGTTGCGATGTAGTTTCTTTCAACTTTGGAACTAAAGCGAAACTCTACATAAAGTGGGTTTAATAAAATATGTGCGTAAAACCGAAACTTATAAATTACAATATAAAATATTACAACCACAACAACAACAGCAGC
>NC_051846.1:11139323-11213458 GCF_002237135.1 Teleopsis dalmanni
AAATACTTTGAACCCATGAGATTAGTCACAGCAGGCAACTATAACTGGAATGCCGTTGATATAAGATTTTGTTCAATTGCTATCTATTCAGACAACGTACAGAGTGTTTAGGAACCAATTAGCCCACGAGTGAGAGTGTAGCGCTGCAAATTGAATAGATTTTCACTTGTGTAAAGAAAGTTTCAGATGCAAGCAAATGCGCTGGAATCACTTTACTGCTTTACTGGGAGGGGAAACAAGAAGCAAGAGAGGTATATATGTAAAGAAAATAGAAGTCAAAAATAAAATAATTAAAAAAATTATTACATTTTCCATATTCAATTTGAATACGTGTGATTGTTGTGTGCAGAAAGGAAAGTTGAGTATAAAACGCAACAAAAGTCAATGGATAGTTTAGAAAACTTTTATCTTCAATAGTTCAGAAACAAAAAAGAAAAAAATAAAATAAACAAAAAGCAGATTATCTATTTAATAAATAAATGGCATGGAAGTATTAGTAATTTTTTTAAAAATACAATACAAGCCAAGAAAATGTTGGCAAATTTAACATTTTGGCTTATGCTTTCTTCTTCTCTTTATTGTAAGTAAATGGAGTATTAAGTTTATCAATATGTTTGTAACGCAGTGAACGAATCATTGGTGATCACCATGATTAGAACTAATAGGATAGCTATGCCTACTGACTAGTTTGTCTCTAGTCACTAAACGAGACCCACAGTTTTTGAGTTAATTGAATGAAAAGCTGCACAGTGATTTCATGTGAATCCATATCAATTGAGTTAGCAAATGAGGGAATTTGAGACCATACATGTAAATTGACTGCTGAAAAAAGATTTCTATTTTTACATATACTATATACTTACCATATATAATATATGTTATATAGTATATTTAAAAGTAGATTTAATCAATTGGATTTGAGAACTTTTGAATATAGTATATAAAATATACTTACATTCGAAAACGTGAACTAATTAAAACCAAGACAGTTCACGTATTCAAATTGTTCAAGTTTTCGAGTGTCAAACAAGAATAAAGTAAATACATATTTACACATATAAATTCACATTTTGTTTCTTTTTTTGTGTACATATTAATTTATACTAAAGATACATATATAAAACTTTTTATTTAAAAAAATCAGTCATTTTTTTTTGGGTCTTCTTTCTTTCTAACACTTGAAACACAGCATTCTCCCTTAGACGTCTAAGTACATTCATATCCTTTTGATCGACGCCTTCGTGACTGGCCCACTGTATTGCTTTGTTGAAAATTTCAACTGCTTCACTTGGTATAATTTTCACCGATGCCTCTGAGATGCAGTCTTCGTCAGGTTCGTCCTCATGTCCAATATCATCATGCGCATTATCTTCATCAATATCTTCGTTCCATTCCTTAACATTTGATAACGTAAATTCACTCTGAAATTGTTGATAAGAACAAAATTTTCAATAACTCACATATCTTTGTACATATCTGCGCTATCGAACAAACCTCAGCATTTAAACTGTTAAGAAGATCGGCGGTGTTGCACATCAAGGAGCGAAGTTCAGTTTCCCATTTTTCTTTTAAAATCGCCAAAGGCATACTATCTTCGGGGTCATCATCATTCACAGTAAAATTTAAAATATTTTTCCAGCACTTAGACAGAATTTCTTTGCCGACACGACTCCAAGCGGCTTCCAAAAAATTTATAGCACTTTTTAATGTTATTTTCTTCATAGACTCGAGCAAGTCAGATTGCGTTGCTGCTATTGAAGCAAGAAGGCTATTTCTGTAGTATAACTTCGTGATTTTTATTGCATTCTGATCCATCGGTTGAATGAGGGGAGTAACGTTTGGTGGCATAAACATTGCGAATATTTGCCCATCTTCCGTTGTCAGTTCAGCCTCATTTGGATGGGAAGGAGCATTGTCGATTAGAAGAAGAGCTTTAATTGGCAAGTTTTTCTCTTTTAAAAATGATTTCACCTTAAAAAGCGACAAATTTTAGGAAAATTTATACAGCATTCAAAAGGAAGAATCCCTACCTGAGGAACATTCTTTGAAAATAGTCGCCGTCATCCAGGCGGACTTTGAGTTTTTATAGTTGGTAGGACACTGGAGGTTTTTAAAGCATCGTGGGTTTTTCGCCTTTCCAATTACCAAAAGTTTGAGTTTATGAGATCCGGTGGCGTTTGAGCAACACAAGAAAGTGATTCGCTGCTTCTCCGACTTTACGCCTGGGGCTCTCTTTTCTAAAGTGGACACGTACGTTTTTTCTGGCAGAAGTTTCCAAAATAAGCCGGACTCATCAGCATTATATAGCTGATCGTTACACAATTCGAATTCAGCAATTTTATCTTTAAGTTTTTCTTTAAACGGGTCCACTAACTGAGACTGCGAAGACAGTTTTTCGCCAGATATTTGCAGAAGTCGAATACCGTATCTTTTTTTGAATCCTTGAAACCATCCATCACTAGCATAAAAGTCACCTTCCTTTTCCTTAAATTTTGAATGCAGTTTCTTGGCTTTTTCTTTCAGCATTAGAGCACTTACTGGCCAGTTCTTATTTCGCATACAGAGAAACCAACGATAAAGAGATTTCTCCATTTTGGGCAGCTCTGAAGTACGCAGGGTTTTTCTTTTTCCAGGCCCAGAAAATGTGTTGTTTACGCATTTTAAAATCACGTTTCTTTTCGCTTTAATGCCACAAATTGTTGATTTAGCAACATTATATTTCTTTGCTAAGTATGTCACACTCGACCCCTTTTGTAAGAAATCGAGAATTTCAGCTTTTTTTTTTAATGTCAAGCACACAGGTTTTTTCGCACTCATATTTACCTTGCCAAAGACGAAACGTTTCATGTAAAGACAAAATTGTTACTAAAATATTTTGCATTTTTCATGCATTCACAAATCAATAGCATAATTTGCTATTAGGGAATTCCCCAATTTCAGAATTATTCGACATCAATGCAAACTATATTAAAAAATTGTAAGGTTTACTGTTCATGTTATAGAGCTTTACTGACTTGTTCACGTTTTAGAATAGTCAATGATGAGAAAAGGTTGTTCACGTTTTGGGGTGTTCACGTTTTAGAGTATTCACGTTTTCGAATGTCTGCTGTATGTCTATTGGGTTAGAGAATACAATTTAAAAAATATTTGTCCGTTATATATTATAGAATATACTTATTCAATATTCTATATATTTTTTTAGCGATTATAGCTAACGAAAATAGCTTAAGAAAAACAGGAATGTCATGAATAACTAATTGGAACATAGACATTTGTGTGAACAAAATTGAGACCAAATAATTTTCAACTTTTTTTTTATAATATAATTGCTATTAGATCTTATAATATGGTAACCGGAGGTCTAAAAATCTTATGAAAATCTTGAATAATAAAATCACATTACTTTTGAAATCACTTTGATAATAAATATAAATATTTACAGTTTTAAAATTCTGTAACAATATTATTCAAACTTAGTTTCGTACAGTTTGAAAATAATTGAGTTCAATATAAAGCATACTACGATGGCACTGCAACTAATGTAAAATTATAAGTATGTCTAAGAACCATATGAGTACTGCATAACGGTCCTTGCAGAGACATACTTTGAACGTAATTTACACTGCGTTTCCAGCATTTAGCACAGAATCTAACAAAACCGTAATGTTACGGGCTTCGTTTGTGAGATAAAATACGATATTTGGTGATATTATATTAAAGGTTTTAGTATTTGCTATGGTTGAATAAAATACCGTATTAATGAAATTCATTCCCTACGCTCTTTGTAGATGCTCATTGAAGACCGTAAATGGTTTGTGTATGTGATCCGTTCATACGGTCCTTGTAGTTAGGACCACAGCGTTCGCTGAATTGTAAACTAACTGCAATACCAACTTTTGCCTTTGGCGGTACTCAAACTGTGCTTGTATAAAATCAACTGCAGAACTCGTCATTTTACAATAATTCAATGGGTCACTTGTTACAGTAAATTTCCGGGTTATAGTACTTCAAAGACTAACTTGCCTTTTATTCACTAGAAGGACCAGTTTTTTAATTTATTGCCGCCAGAATCCGTGGGTAAATTGAATTGCGTATCCATTCTCATGACATGAACAACCCGTCGAAGCCGTTATATGTTAACTCTCAGATTTATAACAATGTCGGTTGCGATAATCGTCGCCAACTTATAGAAGAACAAAGATCGCATGCAGAACTTTTCTTTCGAAAACTTTAGTGCTGCTTCATCTTTCTATGATATCGTATACATATTTGCACCATACAGGAAGACAGGTAGGATGAGCGACCTTTAAAGCAGAAGTTTTGTCTGTCGACAGAGAGCTCTACATTCCAATTGCTAATAGTAGCACCTGCTGACAATAGTGAGTACTCTTCTGAACTCCAAGCTTGTTGTTGTTTGTAACGACGTTGCCAAGGAACATGAAATTCTTGACAGAATCGGATGAAGAGTCACCAGGTACCAGTTCGGCGACGCATATTTCTGGCAGTAGCTGACATATACTTCGTTTCACTGCGAACCCCTTGGATCGAGTATCTAAAGCAATGTATATAATTGTATTTAAATTAGAAAATTCCAGCACAATCTTTCCGTTATCTAGATACTTAGCTTTCATTGGGTAATGTTCTAATAGTACGCTCAGCGAGTCTTATCCCCGGGACTTTAAGTGTGGGTTGTGCACAGGGTTTGACAACTGTCACATAAAATCAGTCGCTAGTGATGGACGTAAGTATGCTTTGAAATTGAAAACCAAATGTAGATGAAGTATTCCTTCTTCCATTCCAACTAAGTATTTCACTTCATATATTTCATTATGCTGTGTTTTTTATATATTTTCATATTTACGGTATAATTTTCTCATATCTGATAATTAAGTTGGTGTTTATGATTTTGCTGTCAGGCATTATTTCCAGTAGGAGCTCAGTACTTATCTAAGTGCATCATAACATAATTATTTTTATTTTTATCGTTTCATATGCTGTTATACCTTAAATCTGACTATTAACTAAATAAAAGACAAAATTTACGAACAACACAAAGACACAGTGCTTTCTGCATCGCACTCAGCTCCAACCAGTTGAGTCCATTTACCTATTTACCAACCAACAGCATTCCTAAATTATAATATCGCATTCTCAAAGAATTCTTTCAGATGCAATGAATTCTCTATGCTCGAAGCAGAATAGTTCAAGTGCAATATTTTGTTTAACAGAGTCATTCCAACAAAAGGACTAAGTGAATCCTTTTATTTGCAACTTATGGAAGAAAGTGCATGTGTGTTCACATTTTATTACATGTCATTTGTAGTTGTTGTTGTTGTTGTTGATGCTGCTGTTGTTATTGTTAGGGAAAAGGAAAATATTCATTGCATCAAGCAGAGAAGTAGAGAAGTAGAGAAGCTGAGAAGCTGAGAACGGTATGGAGACAAGCATGGAGTGCAACAATTAACCACAGGCAACATTGAGCTTAAGTGACTTAGAAGTCAATGTGATAAATTGTTTGGAATCAAAGTTAAGTTATGTTGACATGACTTAAGGTTCACTTAATTACAAACCATTTTTAAGTGGTTTCGAGTTAAATATTGCATATAGGATGAAGGGTCAAATATATTTTTCATGGCACCTTGAAGACTACAACCCACAAGTAAAGGCAAATGTTAGGGTAGGCTTTTCAGCACATGTAAATAAAGTGGATGGAAATTCTAGGAATGAGAAATTTTGGTTAATTTTAAACAGTACTACTAAGGAGTGAAAAAAAAGCAATTATTTATTTTGCAAATCAAAAAACAGTAAAAAATGTTGAGGATATTTTCTGAAATGAACAACATTGATCCATAAAATGATTCGTTCATGAGAAAAATGGTTCGTGTGTAGACAATAATTTAAAGAAAGTGCATTCTTTATCTCGATACATTTCTTTTGCTTAACTACTGCAGTGCAACTTAATTAGATATAGAATGGAAAAATATCATAAAAAACCTATTAAATTATTAATTAATTAATCATTTTAATTAAATAAGTTTTAATAAGATAAGTTTTAATTAAATAATTTTTAATTAGATAATTTCTAATTAGATACTTTTTAATTAGATAATTATTAATTATTAGATAATTTCTAATTAGATACTTTTCATTTAGATAAATATTAATTACATAAGTTTTAATTAGTTAGGTTTTAATTAGATAAGTTTTAATAAGATAAGTTTTAATTAGATAAGTTTTAATTAGATAATTTTTTAGATAATTTTATATAGATAATTTTTGATTACATAATTTCTAATTAAACAAGTTTTAATTAAATAAGTTCTAATTAGATGAGTTTTCATAAGATAAGTTTGAATTAGACAAATTTTAATTAGATAAATTTTAAGTAGATAAAATTGAATTGATTCGATTTAAATAAATTAGTTTCAATTAGATAAGTTTCAGAACTAGAAATTGTTTCCTACAGTATGTATGATCCACTGTTTTTTATGTGAAGGCACACGTCGTTGCGCTCTACTTCGACTGGACCCCCACTGTCCGACTTCGTGGTAGGCCTGGAGAGTATTATTAGGCACGGAATTACTGTCAACTTCTTGTATTAGGAAATTCTCAAATAATGACTTTTCGACGCTTAATGTAGAGCGTTAACAACCATGGTCGCGGTGCTTTGATCTACTGGTTGCCAGTTCCTTATTAATTCGTTATCCTACTTGTAGATAGAAAGATTGAACTCCACTTTAGTTTAGCTGTGTTTGATAAACAGAGTAGAATCACGTGTATGTATTATTTCTACTAACGATCTAATACCTTATTTTAGGCTGGATTACCACAGTCTCGTAGAGATCCCTTTAGAGTTTGTTACACATTGTGTTGCTATATAAAACTTAGAGGGCTTAAAATCATTTCGAACTTTTGAAAGCATGAAATTCTTTTAAGGGGAGATACTGCGTGTGACTAAGACCATGCTAATAGGATAGGTTGTGATGGCCATTCGTGTGCACTAAAATTCTATCTTAAAACTATCTATCTTAAACCACAGAAACTCTACACAGACGAAATTATGATTTTACCCGAAAAGTCGCAAAAGGTCATACCAATATAGTCCAATAAAAAATTAATTTTTAAATCAATAAAGAATACTGGCACAATGGGTTGGCACAATGGACTGATCCATACAAACTTGTTGAGTGTCGGTGGTAAAAGTCGACATGAAAACCAACAACAGTAGAATTAATGGATGAGGAATTTTTATTTAAACTGTACCAAGTGCATTTGTTTGAAGTATATTTTGGATAGAATTTAGATTACTTCAGCTATTTTAACATTGTGTCACTAAAAACTATTTCAAATATGATACAAAGTTAGCTGTCACTTACACCTTTGATATTTTTTAAATTGTTATTTGGAATTATCACTTTTTTCTTCATACATTATCTAGTTTTTTCTACTATGGTTTGGATGTTATCATCTTTATTCTCTTCACTAAGAAATAAGGAAAGTTTTTTTAATCATCTAATGCTTTCTTCTTCTTCTGACGGTATTCTCTTTCCCAGTTGAGAGGAGTGCTCCAAATAAATTGATTATTTAATCATCTAATTGTTTCTTTATCTTTTACTGATCTTCTCTTTTTTCACTTGATGTCGGCGTTAAAAAATGGATTATTTTTCAAGATCTTCCGTATCTTTTTATGCATCAAGATGAGCACATCGAAAATATTCTATGTTTTATTTTTCTTTAAATAAAAAGTTTAAGTTAGTATTGAATATTAAATTTTTTAGGTGTCTCCTTTAAGATTTCATTCATGTATGAAAATTTTGAATTTTCGGAATTATTTCCCACAAATTTCACACTTATGAACTTCTGTGTTTACTGTTATTATTGAGCAGCCAGATTAGGAGGCAAAATGCAGGAACTGCTCCAGGAATGTGTAAATAAATTGCACTGCTTATGTTTAATTTGTGTTAAGGACAATTGTTTCAGGATGAGTAAGGAACTGTTTTGAATAGTAGAAAGCTAGAAAGGAATGAAAACATGATTTGAGCATAAAGTACTCGTACGACAGCTTCATGAGGCAACCTGAAAGTGATGAGGTTAAAATAATATGAAATTCCTACAAGCAACTATGTTGTCTGCTGAAGTGCTATGATATATGCAAATCTTTTATAATAGCTTTCAGTAACATTTTGATTGCAGTCATACTAACAATATTATACTGGTAATATAATACAACAACAACAACAACAACAACAACAACAAGACCCCAACCACAATAGTCAGACAATCAGCACACAAACATCTCCTATTCGGCACTTGCCACATTTTGTCGTAAAAGAAATTTATAATAGAAGTAGGAGCGCATCATCGTCCAAGAATCCTTGCCACTTGCCACTTGCCACTTGCTACTTGCTACCCCATTTGTTGTGCTGCTTTGTCAACTCCAACTTGTCTGGAGTGCATAAGCACACAATTAGCAATGGAAGTGACTTCTTTGTTGTGAACTGAACATCTTACTCGTACTCGCACTCGCTCCTTGTTCTTGCTCCAACTTGTGTAAGGATGTGCTTGGCATTGAGTTCAAGTTCTGTTGCCGCTGCTGCTATTGCTATTGCTATTGTTGTTGTTCTTGTTGTTGTTGTTGTAGTTCATGCATTGCTTGGTATATGGCATTGCTGGTAGTTGGTAAACCGCAATGGTGTCAAGGTCGTTGTTATACTCCACAGTCAATGTCGTCTGGTTTTGCTTCTATGTACTTCTGTGTCTGCTTTACTTTTCCTGATTCACTTAATGGCTGTGCACTATACGAATCTGTTTACATCTTCAATGTGCTTATCACTTTTCAACACCCTCAACGATTCAATGACTCAACGACTTTTTCATTTTCCGGCAGAGCGCACACAATACTTGGAAGAGCAGCCACAGCAGGCACAGCACCCCCAGTACAGAGGAGCGTAGCTGCTCATAAGGTGAAATGTTTTGCTTAAGTGAATTTTTCGCCCTCCTTTGTAATTTGGATTTTCTTGGCATGCGAGTTGGGGTTGCTTGGGAATTCCGACTTGCAGACATTCTTGGGGAATACCTTATGCTAGTCTTGTCTGGTGTTGACTTGTTCGGATTTTATTCTTTTGTAGCTGTTATTGTTGGTTTTGTTGTTGTTGTTGTTGTTGTTGTTGTTGCTGTTGTTGGCACTGTTGTTGCTGCTATGGCTTTTGTTGTGTTTCTTTTCAAGCTGGCAACATTTGATACAATTGAGTTGTTGGCACATAAAAGCCATGAATGATTTGCTCTGAAGTATCTGAGCTTATTAGGGTTTTTATGGAAGTTCGTTTGTGGTGGCAAAAAATGTGTAGAAAATCATATTTCAGCAAATATTGAATTGAGTTGTGGAAAAATGTGTTTGAAATTGGCAAGGAAAATAAATAAAATCATTTTTTGAATGGCTAAAATATTTGGAAGGGCAGGGCAGGAAAGAGGAGAGTGGAGAGGAGAGAAGGATGAAGAACTTGTTGATGCGATGAAGAAAGAAATGTTTATAACTTTACTTATTTTAAAATAATGTATAATATCTAATATAGATATGTGGTGGATCAAAATAAAAACAGGAAGGATTAGAGACCACTACTGTAAAGTTTTATTCAAGGATAATTAAGATACTATGGTTATTTAAATGTTAGAAATATTTCCGCTAAATTTTGGTTTCCTTCGGATTGTTTTACCGATTCCATTTGTTATGTAAACAAAAAGCAGGTACGATGTGTGAGGAGAGGATTAAAAAAGTCACTGTTGTCATCACAGATGTTTCAAAACGAAATTCTAAGTAAATGAGCAAACCTCTATTTTGTGTTTTGTTTTGTTTTGTATTCAGTTTTCATAAAAACCAACTCGACATCTTTATTAACACCGATTACGGACAACATTTTGACTAGACTAGATTTTCTTCAGATTTTCTTAGATTATGGGCATAGACTCCTTTGAATTTTCATCTTTCAATACCTCTGGGAACACAAATTTCAAAAGAGATTTGATAAATTTTAAATCTTCGAAGCAATAGACATAAAACTTTCACAGGGTTCCTTAAGTTTTACACAAGATTTAAACAGCTTGCATATCCAGAATGGATCCAGTACTACTCTCTTTTAAGGAAATTAATACCATACTATTTTCTTATTTCAGATAATAGAAAATACATATTAATTCAGAGAAAAGAAGACCGATTTTCGCCATTAAAGCATCTGTTCAGTAACCTATTCAAGATTATATGTCAATAATGGACACATAGAATAGATTATCTTGCAAGAACCACATACGAATTAAACAAGCTCAGGCTAAAGAAAGAGTTTAGCACCTATGTCCAGTCCTAAATAGTTACAAGCTTAGTAGGGTTTCTTTATCTGATCCCGTTAATTTGTTTTAACGATTTTGATTTATCCAAGCACTAAAATATCGTTATCATACGAGCTATTAACTTTCCTAACGTAATACAGTATTGAATGAATGTGATCCTGGATGTCTTTTAATACATAACTGAATTCCCTAAAGGAAAGTGGTGCTGGTTCCATATTGTACATGCCAGTAACTATACAATGATCTCAAATAATCAATTAAAAAATGAACTGAAGCATGCTCCTTATATTAAATAAAACTAACTAGAACAGGCAGATGCATCTATATAATGATATACAGTCATTAAGATCGTATAGTCTATTGGTATTATAAATAGAAGAAATTCCATAAGAGTTTATAGTTTATTCTCAGAATGAAGTCTGTTCTCAGAAAATATAGACTTTCTAGTGTATTAGAAATAATTGAATTAATTAAAAATTTTAATGGCAATTAAATGAGTCTTCTCTAGAGTCTAAAAAGGTCTCCTCTGAAGAAGCTTAAAGATTATACTAAAACTTTTTTGAATAATAGGTACTTTTATTTCTATATAATGATATGGAAGAAGGTATGGAAGATGGAATTCCTCTAACAAAATGAAGACTTAGAAATTTAATATAAAAATATGAATTGCAATTAAGAGAATAATTAAGATTGTAAGAAAACAAAATTGAATTGAATTGAAATAATGAAATAAATAAAAATTTATTGCTATAGCAATGCACTTCAGGATACCTAGATCGGGAAAAGTGCTGGTGCTTCAACTGCTTTGTGCGATATTAAACAATAAGAGAAAAGAAAAAGAAGGAATAAAATTTACTTCAAGTATGATGAGGTGGAAAAAAATTGAATCAATAATAAGCACAGACACACAATACAAGTTCATATATCAATCTCTAACCATAATGTCTGCAATTTTCAAGTTTTCGATTATTTTTTCTCAATATCTAACTAGAAATGTCTAGTATAGAATAATATGAGTCCTCATACGTACGGTGCACCACAAAGCGTTTAGCGTTTGAAGCACAGACGAGCAAAGTTGAAAAGTACGTGGTCAAATAGTGCGATTAGTTTTCAAGGATGTGTTAATTGTTAACTGCTAATGGAAGTTACATGGTGCAAGGCTCAGACTATATAGTGGATGCATCAAAACTTCCTAACCTAGTTTATTCAATACGTTCGGAGTCTTTAAAGATATGTGTGGCCTGGCATAGTCATGATCGAACATAACTTCTGGTCGCTTTTTCTTGATTGTTTCGTTCATGCGGTCGAGTTGTCAGCAGTAGAGGACCGAATTAACTGTTGCTGGAACAGCTCGTAATAGACATTAATTTGTAATCCCATCAAAGACACAGTATTCCCTTGTTTACCAGTTTGTCTTTCAATATAGGTTTTGAAGTCGTTTGTAAATAGTCACCGGCCTTTGATCACGGTCCCTTGTGATGAATATTCTTGTAATTAATCCATTTTTTATTGCCGGTTATTATTCATCTCATAGTACGATTTGTGGTACCCAAACACTAAGCGTTATTGTGTGGCCTACACTTTTCCAACAATTGCAAGCTATCATCTGGTTGATGTTTAGTGTCTCCGCTATATCTCGATAACTTGTGTATTGTTGTTGTTTCACGCGTTGCAATATTTCTTAGTTATATAGTGACTGATCGAGCAGGGTGTGATGCATCCTTGATATTGAAGTTTCGGGAAGAAAACCAGTGAATCACATGTGAATCGCGTTAAGTCCAGTGTTCATTTACAAAGTTCAGTATCACAAAGTGTATTTCTTCAGATATTTGATACATTTTCAAATCAATATGTCTTTACATATGAGCGACGGATTACTCAAATGCCTTCACAAAAAGTATTGCCAAAAATGTCATGTCAAACATATGTTCGTTTGACATAAATAGAATAGTGTTACCAGATTTATGGATACCAAAGTCACCTGAGTTCTGAGTTTCTGCCATATTCGCTGTGATTCATGCTTGTTAACGGTTAAAGATCTTCTGTGATTATATCTTCTCTTCTCTTATTTATTCTCTTCTCTTATTTTATTATCTTTTTATCACTCCTGAATGCATTTATTACTTTGCAGTATATTTCACTGCTCTTTAATGGATTTGTTCCACAGTACATCATTTCTGTGAAACATCATTTGCATGTGCAGGAAGTAGTAAAACCTGAAAGAAGCAGCACTAATACACATTTTTACTAAAATAACGTTAAGTAAAAAGTAAAACAAATTGAAAAATAAAAATTAATAAATAAATTAAAGAAACGAAAATATGAAAAAGTTTATTTTTGAAACATACGAAATATAAAAAGAAAACTGCTCTAGCAAATATGCAAATAGACTTTTTTCCTTTGGCAACTGCATTTTGTGTATCTTATTGTGACCATAGGTACACACAGAGTGGCGCTCCATACTACATATCTCTATACTACATCCATATTCAATGTCGAGAATGTTCTTCATAAACATGAAACCCCCATTCCTCTCATCGACGATATGTTCCCACTAACGTATACACTCCCTGCATAACACTTTGCTGCAACATTTTATTAGTGACGCGGCATTAGATCGCGTTTATGAATGCGCCACACATAGCAACACCTCAACGTGAAGATACGTTGCTACATACTCGTTCATTTCATCCTGTCCATGCCACATAGCCTGTCCATGCGATTGCTTGGCACTTTATGCTGGGGGCCAATTCCTTTTGCGTTTCTGTGCTTCAATTCTGCAATTCTATTTGCAGCAAGACTGAGATGATGCCAATGCCAATGCTGATGCTGATGCTGATGCCGATGCTGTAGCCGATGTCGTTACCGTTACCGTTACTGATGCCGTTGCTGATGCTGATGCTGATGCTGATTCTGTTGCTGTTGCTGGCAATGTTGATGCTTTGTGCTTGTCCTTATGACGTTGCGGTGTTTTCTCCCAAACTCCTGCAGTCATATCGCAGAGTTATGTTCGTTCCCCATTGATGTTGTATTCCGCACCCGCTGATGTCGTGGTCAGAATTATTTCCTATGTCTGCAACTTTGCATATATCAGAAACAAATGCGGGAGTTCGTTTTTGTGCCTTTAGTTGGAACGCGCTGATGAGTGTTTGGTTCCAAATTTTAGTTCTTTTATGCAACACTTTTTTCAATATACATCAATACTTGAGTGAAGTGTTTTATTTTTGGTTTTGTTTTAAATTTTTCACTTTTATCTAGAATAATTTTATTTTACTGAAGTAGTGCTTAGCCTTTGCAGAAATTCAAAAAAAAAATATTTCTCTACATTGAGCCTTAGGTTCCAGCAATTAGAACTCGTGCTTTAAGTTATTAAGAAACTTTAAGTATTTTTTATTAACGTGAAAACCTTAATAGGCTTAGTGTACTTCGCTCATTAAACGTGTAAGTTATTGGACATCCCCCACAATTTGATCATTTTTTCAAACTTTGCATATATAAAGATGTAAATTTTAGAACCTCAAAAGAGATGATTTTAATTAATCTACTTAGATTCGATTGTAGTCAGCAATAGAACAACGAAAGACGTTGATAGAAGACGGTTTGTATGTCTCAGTATGGAATTAATGTCTGCTTAAGGAACATAAGTTATTACCAAAGCAAAAAATGGTATCAATATAACATAGATCTTCATCTACATAATGTATATATATCAGATAGGTAAAGGAATGAAAATTTTTATGAAAATTAAATGTGAACGTATTTAGTTTTCTTTTTGAACATTTCAAGAATTTATTCTGCATTATCATCTAAACAATCATCTCATGAATCTGTTTGCGGCGAAACAATATCGTCTGTTCTTCGAGGCAGCTAAAGTCTGTAACCATATTCTATACGACCGTCTAACTTTGATCTGTGCTAGTCAATGACTGCTAGGTAGGCGGTTATCTATTTTCGTAGGCGGTTAAATGAATATGCATTCAACAGTCAAAATTTAGTCTTTCAATTTAAAGATGGAATGTCTTGTGTTTAGTCAGGGTCAGTAATACACTAATCTTGTATTGTAAGTCAACACAAAAGATCAATAATGATTGCAGTGTTCCGCTTCACTGGAAACCAGTGCCCGGTTTATCTTTTAATCTATTATAGTTAAGTAAGTAGGCTAATAGTTTCAATGAGTGCAGTTTATAGATCCCTTGCTTCTTCGGAGACAAGTTATAGAATTAATGAAAAGAACCTAGTGTGGTCAATGTTGTATAGTGATAAAATATTATAGCCCCTGCCTGCCATATAGTTTTGATTTGTCATCTAATAACTTTCCTTGTTCTCAAACAAATAGAAGCCGTTGAGACTATTATCCTGGTTTTCGAGGTTACAAAACTGTTTTGAAAATTGTTTCAATGAAATGCAGTAATCCATAGATATCATGAAGAATACTTCGAAAAAAAAAATGAAACCATGTTTATTGATTAACCACAGTGCTTTCATTGTTTGGCGCAAGACTTAAAGGGCAGAGCTACGTATTAAAATATGTGCGAAAGTTTACCAACGACATCCGAATTGCACCAACTACAAGCGTAAGCCTGACGGTAAACAGTTACCCGTCTCTGTGCTTTACGACAATGTCAACTTCACTTGTGTTGATGAGTACCTTTTGTCACTCGCCCGTAGGTACCTCACCCAGTTCCACAAGCTCGTCCCTGACATCTCCATTCTGAACATCTTCCCTGATGACCTCATTCAAGCCTTGCGCTTCGATTCCCCCCAATATCTGTCCCATTACTTTGATGAGTGGGAACATAATCTCCACGTTATCCCCCTGTATCTGCCTAATTACGCTCTTGCTTTCTGGCTTATATGAACTGAGCACGCTAGGTATTAAGCCTGTCTGCCTCATCTCATCATCTCTGTCTCATCTCTCTCGTCTGATTACTGTATTGAAGCTTCCATATTGTTGTGGAAATCTTCTCCATTCATTCCTAAGAGGTGGTTTTAGTGGGTTCGAGTCTCATATAAATGTCTCACTTATAAAAGACAAATAGCACATTATACAACGAAATTTATACATGTTCAGTGGGACAGACATACACAAATATTCACCAAAAAGAAAGAGTGAAGGTTCTAAGATTCTAAAGGAAAATAATTCAGAATACTCATTTGCCATATATTATAATTGGTATATCATTTCGGAATCGGCATTAATTTCTCTGTCTATTATAGCTTTGTATTTCTTATTGTAATTTGTATTCATTTTCTAAATAAACGCCTAGTCCTGACTCCAATTATGTATGAAACAAACAACTGTCCACAAATGTCAAATCTTCTTTAAATGCAATCGCATAAGTGGCAATCTAGGTAAACTTAGGTTAACTGACATATATTTTCCACACTTGCCATTATGTCAAGATAGCACCATAGCATATTTTATATGGGGCATAAGAAGTACAAAAGAAATATGAAACAAGTAGATACACTCTCCCTCCTTCCTCCTAAATACGAGTACCTTAAACTATGCCTAGGACATTTTTACATTAAATGATAATTACACATAACCTCAAGCTCAGACAAAAATCGAACAAGTCATGTCCAATAAAAAGACGTAATATTCCCATCATGGCTGCAATATCCTGTGTGGTGTACATTGAATATCCTGTGACATTTTCTTTGGAAATCCTTTTGCCTTTTGCCTTTTACCTTTCGCTCTTTGCTTTTCGTCTTTTTGCAGTTGATATAATTTTGCTGTTTTACTTAAATTTTATCCTTTTTTCGCTTATAAAATAGTGAACGACAATTTCGCAAATATTGTACATTTTTTTGATGTCCTGAAAATATAATAAATGTTGCTTTTGTTGTGCTCTTGTTGCTCCTTTGAAATCGCTTTGCATGCTTATTTTTTGTGGTTCATTGGACATAAGGACATGCAAGGCATGCAGTCCAGCATGTGTGCGAGCGTGAGTGCTCGTGTCTGTGCTGGAATGCACTTTAGCAGCGCATAATCATATTTATTTTCAGGGAAAACGCTTTTCAAATCAAATTTTCCGAATAATATTAGAGATAAAAAAATTTATTTATTCGTCGGGGGTTTCCTTTTTTGATTTTCCCTTCATTTCACGTAGACGAAATGATATGAATTTTGGCTGTTTTTTATTTTTTCGATAATTTTTTTGCTGCTTGTAAGATTTTTACTTGATTTAAGTAATTTTGACATTTAACTGTCATTCCCAAATATGTTGATAATGTCCATTTGAATAAGTAAATTAGGAAATTTTTATTTTGATTGATGCTGAAAGGACAGTTTCCATTAGTCTGCAACTATTTACAGCTTCACAGCTTCACAGTTCACTTTTTATATATTTTAATGGGTTTTGCATATGTTTTGATAGAATTAACTGAGTGCAGCGATTAAAAAAATCCCGTCTAGAGATAATTTCACATGGGTATCCGTTTATGTGGAAAAATGGCATGTTACTCGAGGTATGGGAAATTGAAAAAATGAAGTTTCGCGTTACCAACTTCACAGCATAATTTTTAAAATTTTAAAATTTTTTTTACAGTGAAGTGAAGGGAGGAACAAGTCCTCCTCAATTAGCTTAAAATCCGTTTTGATGTCACAGTTCCTCGTAACGGTAAGTAGGAAAATGGTCATGTTAGTACCAGATCATAAAATAGGTCGCAACTTAATACAATTTCCCAGCTCTAATAGCAATGTGTCTGCGACTCACACACATTTTCTACTAAGGATTTCATTACAAGTAATTTATCTTGGATGAGTTCCACTAACCTTTGCTTTATTCATCTAAGTTAGGTTAGGTTATACTGCCGATACTAGGAATCCACTTAAACCTATTAGTGCGTTGTGTTGCCGTATAAGATACTCAGGGGCTAAAAAAACATGTTGAACTCTTTAGTAAAACATATAATGATTTCTAGAGTCAGTTCCTGCAGTAACTAAACAAATGTGAGGCACTTTTCTCGTTCTCTCTACAGTTATGTACAGAATGATTAAAAAGAATGATTAAAAGGGAGATTCATTCTTCTAGCATGACTGGAACCGATCAGCTAATCTATCGTAAAACTTATATCTTTACGGAGCATCTCAATGAGAGTACTGAATTTTTTCTTGAAAAAATGCAGCCAACTTGTGTACGATATGTACAGATTTTTTAGATGTTTTAGTGATTACTTAAAGCACCCACCCCGTACAGCCAAGTCATCTGCTTTGATCGAGAGTAATGAAATGTTAAACTGCATCGACAGCAATTAGAAGATAGAGATATCTGCTAATTAAAAAACGTACTGGATATAAATTGGTTTAAACTTAAGGAGTTTAAAGGATCTTGACTATCTGAAAGTATGTATATATTCTCAATAAATATTTTACCCACTTCCAGACAAACTATGGTTTCTCTAATAGCGTTCACCTTCACCTGAAAATGATAATTTTTCAATGCAATGATCATTTTCAATGCTTACAATAAATTTATTCAGTCCGTCTAAAAAAACTGCACTACTTACACTACTACTTAATTTAGAGCCCGCAGTCAAAATGATTAGATCCTCTTTTATTCATCTGACTTTCATGATGAAAAAGAAAAAAACATTTTTAAATACGAGAAATTAGCAAAGTGCATAATATGGTAAGATTATTGTACTGTCAAAAGATCAGAGCGGGATAGGTTCCACGATTTAAAAATATTACTCCTCTGGTGATTGGTCTCGATCCAATATTATGGAAAGTCATACGCTTTAGGTACGAAAAACATATTCATTTGAACCTGAAGCGTATATGTGTTACAGCTCTAGTTTGGGTGAGGGTAAAGCAAAAAATAGATGAATACTTTTGATGCCTAATAATACTTCGTTTAGTACTACATTCCCGCAAATTAACTTGCAATATAGCAAATCGGCTACTGACCTTCGATTAAAACATAGAAATCTACTACGGAAACCATGGGTGCATAAAAAGTGCGTAGGTCGCTTAGGCGGGATAAAGTGGAGGCTCATGGTCCTGTTATGTCGAACGTTATCAATTGTAATGTCTTAAGGAAATTCTACTTTTAAGACAGAATTTATTTAGTGACATTTAAAAAAAAAATATGGAGAAGTGTGTTAGCGTATCCGGGATAAAGTGGGGGCTCTTCTTTATCATATGATTAAGGAATGTTCCTGTAATGTTGAACGTAATTCACAGTACAGTCTTAAGGGAATTCTGCTATTAAGATTTTGTGAGAGTCAAAATAAAATCACGGATTTAATAGACGTGATGTTATATGCGGAAGCCAAAAGCATGAGATTTATAGTGGTCTGTGATGTCATCAAACTATTAGACCACTATATGGACATCTATATGTCCACATATCTGACATACATATATATAGCCACTATATTTTGGACATTTTTCCTTCTTCAAGACTGGTAATTTGAAATGTTGGCACCAGGCCGCCTTTTTTCAGGAGTAGGAGAAAGGAATTTATTGATTTTACTATATTCAATAATTTGATGGTAGATCAATACTGCATTGCCAGTTCTTGTCGGACTATCATCTCATCGAATTTTTACTTGCTGTCGAGATAGAGTCAAGGACAAGTCTTCCAGTTAAAGTAGTTAGTTGTACCTGATTTTCTATAAATGAGATAAAAAATCTAACAATGATGCTAATTACTCAACATAAAGAGTGTAAGAGTAAATCAGATCAATTTGAGGATGCTGTATCTGTTGCTTTTAAGTTCCTATCATAATGTTATCTAACATAAACACTGGGTGTTACTGGTAATTATTCGCAGATTTTTGTCACAGGATGGTGTAGATATCACATATCCTGCAACATAATATATGGCCGTGAATACCACTTCTAGTGGATTCACTATAGGTGGATAGACATGAGGTAGGGGCAACAGTAAAACAGTTTAATGACTTAATTAGAAGAGAATTAATTAAGTTTTGAAATAAACACTGGAATAGTGAAGTAGCAACGTTAGATACAGGTAAAGGACCTTTTTAATTAAATTTCATCACATCAATTATTTTGTGAAATGTTGCAAACAATCGATTAATAACTATCCAGAAAAATGTTGATATTCTGACCTGTAAATATGCAATACAGATGTTTGGAAAATAATATTTATACTGCGAAAACTGTACATATTATGTTGCTAGATATTAAAACAGCATTTGATTTAGTGTGTCACAAATTCCTGATATAATATCCACAACCGTGGTCGGTTAGTTGAATGCAGTAACAGATCAGCAGATATCTTCCACTGTCCATAAATAGGGTTTTTTCGCTATTTTACTAGCACAATCTTCGCAAAAAAGCTTAAGACAGGAAAGAATACAAAAACTAAATCCAACCTGTACATTTTATGTCAAATATTGTGTTTCTTCATTTCTAAAATTGTATTAGCTTATTTCCTAGCTTGTTTAAAGCTTGTTAAGTTTTACTTCCGGGAATTGTTAGCACTCTTTTGTTGCCGAAGACTAAGAGCAATGATTGTGATTGAGCTTCCATTGTTACATAATATGCTAGGATATGTACTTCAGTGGTTTCCCGTAGCCTTTTGACGTGTTTACTGTTTTCCGTCATTATACATTTATATAGCGTGCCGCTTGATCCATGTACAGAAGTCCGCTTTCAGCTGTATTTCTGGTAACAGACGCTGAAAAGTTGTGGATTGCTTTTGTCTTCGATATTCACTGTTGACCTTACCGACTTGAGAGGCCATACCAGTAGCTAAACTACCGCCGTCATCGTTCTTTAGATCATCATATATACTAACAATATAATTAACTAAGAATATATACACTCGTATAACAGCAAATCCTTAGCTGCCAAATATACAAAATAAAGACCTTAAAATAATTTATTTTGTTCAATGTCACTTCTTCACTTGAACATTACAAAGACGAGCTGATATAAGACTGATAACGATAGAAATAGAAACGTTAACAGATAACTTAAAATGTCAAATATCGCAATCCAGTCAGTACGATCAATTTCTTGCTGTCGTTAGTTGTTAGTACCGAGTGCCATCATAACGTTGGCCACGTGGTCCTTTCACCGAGCATGCGAATGTTCTCTAACTCGTTTTATAGTAGCGGATACTGATATAAACAACTTTCTAGCCGAACTTTCTTCCATTCGAAAGACACGACCAAGCCGTCGACATATGCTAATGTCGCGGTACAGCTGGAATAGTTTATTCTTTCATCTAACGAGTATCGATTACCAACGCGTGAGGTATCAGAGATTTTTTGAAGAATTCTTCACTAGAATGCTCTTAACGCTTTCTTATAACTGTTGGTTTTTGTCAAAAATTTTCCATCATACACTAGCATAGAAATAAGAGGTGATAACGGGTTTATATGGCGTCGAGAAAGGGCTTTGTTTCTTAATTGCATACTTATCCCGAAGTAATATCTTTTGACAAGAGTGATTCTTTGTTGAATCTCTAGGCTGAAACGAACCTATATTCGAACCTATATTTGTCACCAGTGACGTGGGCCCCAAAACGCTCAGGATATTTGATTGTGAACAGAAACTATCTTGATTTTTCTTCATTTACCACAAGACCCATTTGCTTCGGTTTTCTAAGTTGAAACAAGGTGTGCTGACGATGTGGGTATTCAAGTTAAAATGGATAATATCATCGCGATATATAAACAGCATCGGAGTTATTAAAATACTGCCGCAATATTTTACAAATTTATATAAATATATTATTATAAATATTTAAATATTTAATGACTTTATCAGTGATAGATACGATAAAGGCATGTAGGCAGTAAAGGAGTAGTGATGATCGTACTAAACTCCAAAGGATAAGATGCGTGGCTACATTCCATTTTAAAATCTTATATTGTGTATCTTTATACTAAAATAAATGTTGTCTACACAACACATATAACAAAGAACAGGATGTCGTGCTCTCTCTTGACTGACACAACTCACGCTTAATTTCAATAAATAATTAAATTGATCAATAATTTAGGTTGCCTTAGATTTTGCACATATACGTAAGCCTTGTTAATTGTGAAAACATAATGTTTATTTGACAGATTGTAACATGATGCCAATATGTCGGCATGAGCCTTTAGCAAAATACTTTAACAAAAGGCTTTATCAGGAGAATTCAGCAAGACATTTTACCAAAAGACTTTAGGAAGAGACTTTCGCAAGAGACTTTAGCAAGACACTTTAGCAAGAGGCTTCATCATAAAGCTTTTGCAACTCACTTTACCAAGAAACTTTAGCTAGGAACTTCAGCAAAAGACTTTAGCCAGATACTTTAGCAAAAGATTTTAGCGAGAGACTTCAACAAAAGAGTTTAGTAAAAGGTTTTAGCAAGAGAATTTGACAAGAAACTTTAGCAACAGACTTCAACAACAGACTTCAGCAAGAGACCTTAGCAATAGACCATAGCAAAAGGGTTTAGCAGAAAACTTCATCAAGAGACTTTAGCAAGAAACTTTAACAAAAGACTGCAGCAAAAAACATTATTAAGAGACTTTAGCAAGACACTTTAGCTAGAGACTTTAGCAAGAAGCTGCATCAAGAAGCTTTAGCAACTGAATTTGACAAGAAACTTTAGCAAAAGACTTCAACAACAGACTTCAGCAAGAGACTTCAGCAAGAAACTTTAACAAAAGACTTCAGCAAAAAACTTTATTAAGAGACTTTAGCAAGACATTTTAGCTAGAGACTTTAGCAAGAAACTTTAACAAAAGATTTCAGCAAAAAACTTTATTAAGAGACTTTAGCAAGAGACTTTAGTTAGAGACTTTAGCAAGAGACATTAGTAGTAGACCTTAGCAAAAGGCTTTATTAGGAGACTTTAACAAGAGATTTTACCAATAGACTTTAGCAAAAGACTTTAATTACAGACTTAACTAAGAGATTTTAGCAAGAGACTTTAGCAAAAGACTTTAATTACAGACTTAACTAAGAGATTTTAGCAAAAGACTTCAGCAAGAGTCTTATTACTTTTTGTCTCACTTCACTAATCATAAAAAGTTGTTTGAAGTTTCAAAAAGGTAGCGCATATTATTTAATAAAAATTTATTAAAATAATTTCTCTAAACTTTTGAAAAATTGTTTAACAAGTGAATATTTTCCCTAAAAAAAAAACAAAAATTAATTGCAAATATTTGTCAATAATTTCATTAACGATGAACAACGACGCATCCAGCGAAGTCAAGAAAAAAGCTTGGCGGTGCTATTTAACAATCACGAATTTTAACGAATAGGCGTGTAATATATAGAAAATAAATATAAAAAGACTCCGCCTTAAAAGTAACTTTTTCAGTGAGACATACAAACGTTGTTGGCTGCAGATGAAATATTATCTAAGCCTACTGCACTGCCACACATAATCCTGTGAACTTAAAGTGCGTGCTCCTTTGTGTGTGCGTCTGTTTGTTGGAAGATTTATGTATATATCTGAACATATAGGTATATGTCCTATATATAGGAGTGGGTGTGCCAAATGACTGAAGATATCGTTCAAGTAAAGTGAAGCAAGAGCGAGATCGTGCAAGAAATAGCAACACAAAAGTGGCAGCCCATAGGATGAGTGCGTTGCGTAGCAAATTTTTCCTTCAGACCGGCTGCATTCGATTCTTTGGTATAAATCAATCATTTCACATTTTCTTCCTTTTTTGCGAATGGCTGAGTCTATGTGTGTACGTCTGTGCCACTGTGAAGACACCACTGCAGTATGTGCCTGTGTGTGTGTGTGTGTATGTGCAATTGTATCCTGTATCCACTTGGATGAAGTAACACAAGCGGTATGAGTTATATCAACAGATAAGCAAGCACAATGCACACACACACACACACACACACACTTGGACCAATGCTTTACACTCATATATACGAATGAAGAATGTCCTGCAATTGAATGTGCGTGAGGAGTTGTTGGCATCATTAGTATTTGCGCTACAGGCACAGAACCTAAATTATCCTTTTTAACTCCTCCAATTGAATGTGCGTGAGGAGTTGTTGGCATCATTAGTATTTGCGCTACAGGCACAGAACCTAAATTATCCTTTTTAACTCCTTCCAAAGCTTCCTTATGTTCGTATTTTCGCTGATGCTGTCATGCAAGTTGCTTTTGTAGTTTGCATTTTTATTGCCATTTTCCCAGTTGTTCTTGTTGTTGTTGTTGTAGTTGTTAACATTTTCTGCAATCTCTTTTCCATGGTTACTTAGGATGCACAGTGCCTTACTCTGGACTGCGGCTAGTAGCGAGTGAAACGCAAGCCTGAGCTGTGCCTGACGTGTAGGTGTGCTTAGGTGGTTCGGGGACTTTCATGCATAAGTCAGCTTATAGGCGCGTGTTTTTATGTGCTGTGCCGTGCTGTTGCTATTTACTAATTCGAAGGGAAAGAAGTAAACTCGTTATATATGCACTTATTGCTTTATCCTTATTGCAATCACCTAAACGTCTAAGCTGTTGTGCAGGACAGCAAGCCGTTGTGTAGGTGCAGGGAATCACTTCAATTTATAAATGAAAAAATCAAATTTTAATTAAAACTCAATGCTATTTTGCGTTAGTAAAGTTTTACACCAAAATTTTATGCTAGCAAATGCGAGTACGAGCAAGGATGCAAGGATACTTGCTCTCAACGCGACAAGTTTACTTTCACAAATTGCTTTACATACACGAACCACTTTACTCAATTTAATTTCCTAATTAACATAGCGCACACAGCACACACATGTCCTTTCTCATTACCAGCAAATGCTGTTACTTGCCTTTGGCCAACACAAGTAAACACACCAATTCATACACGCACACACACATAATTAGCTGCACACGTTCGTCCTTTAACACTTGCAACTTCTTACCCGTTTAAGTTCCGGTCCCTTTAATGTAACAGATGCTAAATGTTAACTATGTTGACGCAGCGCTTGCTGATGATGATAATGACGATGGTGATCCTTGCACACTCACATGCAAATTAAGTCAAAACAATTGAGCGAAAGGACAACAGCCACAATTTGTACTTCTACCACATTTATTTATATATAAAAAAAATAATTTTTTTAAGTGTTTAAAAAGGATAACGTAATAAAATAAAAACATTTTCACACATCATAATGGTTAACATGTTCCTTCCTTCCTTCGGTTCACTTATGCGCTGCGATGGCAGGACTCGAAGGAAGTACCACAGTAGCCACGTTCAAAAAAACGCTTCGGTGTTTTTTCCATACACGTCTCGACTAATTTGTTTTATATTGTTTATATTAAAAACACAACTTTTACACAATTTAATAGAGAAAACAAATGGAATCCTTGTGCTCGTATTTGTTAGCATAGATTTAACGCCAGGATTAACTCTGACAGGATTTAAGTGATTATGTTGTTACTTCTGACACCAGAAATTTTAATGCTTACTGAAATAATATTTTGATTTGATTTTATGTAATTTGATAAACATCCACTGGCAAACATTCCAGTGGATTAGAAACTATAAAAAAATAAATTTATAATAATTAATTTATATTTATTGTAATATAATATATATGCTAAATGAGTATTTTTTTTTTGAATGACAAGGCATAAGCATCATTTGAGAGAAGATTATACAAAAGATTAATGGTCGCACCTACCATTACAATACCTGCTTCTGACAGCCATAGCCAAAAGCTGATTTATAATCATTTTTTGCAACAGCCAAATACATCTTCAGTAGTCAAGTCAACAGCAACATGGCCGCTTTACTGCAGTTATAGAACCTTCGACTTAGTATTCAGAAGCGAATCCGAAGTATCAAGGTTAGAAACTATTCTAACGGGACACTAGACTATAGGACGGTATGGAGCCAAGCTCGAAGAAAATATACCAGAATATCTGTTATGTCTATGTTTAGGCTAGCTAGAATCATGCTTAAGCTATTAGGCAGCCACTCATTCGATGGGTATCCTGTACCCATATATTCAATAGTCTAGTCTAGAATCACAGCGATATTTCCAGCATTAGTCTTGACTAGATACTTACTTTAATTAACGCATCCAGCTTGTTCTAATATTACCATTCTTTGATCTTTGATCAAAACAGCTTACTAAGCTAGTTAAGAAGGATTCATTCCTCCTTTCACTTCGCCAAACCAAACTTAACCTAAATCAATGTTTTGCAATGAGTATCGACTTAAGTTGTACGATCTATACAGTGACATTGATATAATTAAGCGCATAAAAACTCAATGACTGGCTTAGACATATCGTGCGAATAGATGAAAGTGCTGTGACTAAAAGTCTTTGATTCGCTATCCGCTAGTAAAAAATGTAGCGGAAGACAACCGTCTCTTCGGTAGAAGAACCAGGTGACTAACGTTATGATGGCATTCGCTAATACTAACTGGCAACAGCAAGCCATGGATTGAGTTGTCTGGCGAAGGCAACTGAAAAAGACCAAGAACGATTAACATCTATAGTGACCAACTAAGTAAGTAACTTTTTCTAATGTTAAAATTCGAAGCGCGAAAGCATACTGGTCGGAGATAGTATTGTGATAACTAAGCTAAAGAAAAATATATGAATACCACAATAATGCTCATGAAGACATAAGTTTTTTTTGTACTTAATTGTGACTAAAAGTTAATTTGCATTATAACATATTAATATTATTCTTTAAAATAACATAAAAAATAAAAATAAATAATATTAGTTTAAAATAAAATAATCTTCTAATTATTTATTGTTCACAAATATGTAAAATCGTATAGCTTTGATTTCGATAAAATACATTACTCATACGCCACGTAGCTCCATTATTGAACATAAAAAATGAGTGTTAATAAGATTTTTAAATTCATATTCAGTGTTTATATTTAAGATTCAGTAATACGAAGTTGTAAAATTAATAATCAATAAAATAAGTTAAAATGTAACTATCTTATTTTGAGATAAATATTTCCAATAACCACATGATTTGAAATTTAAAAGTCATTAAATGATCTTAAAGATGTATGCGACACTTTCATTCTTCATAATATATCTAAAATAGTTACAGGATATAGGTATCAATCTGAGATCATTATCCCAGCTCCCTCTTTTACACGTCTTGTTAAATAAAATATAACTCTAACATCAGAAAGTAACTGGCATTTACTACAAAATCGACAAGGTTAACAAGAAAATTGTCGACAACTGACGTCCATCCTTACAGATAGTTCTTGGATATGTATGTACTTGATGGATTAGGTGAACGCCAGTATGAGCTGTCAGGAACAAAACACTTTTATTCTTAAGAATTGACATATCTTTGCATAGTCGATTTAACAAGACTGTTAAATTTTCCATTGAACACCTTATGATTCTATTAGAAGGTGAAAAGGCGGGTTAAGCCTTCTTTAGTTTCTCAACGGCCCTTTCATATATGTCATTTCCTTTACCTTTTGTGTTGAGACTATGATTATAAAAATAATGAACAATTTACGTCACTATATACAAATGTTTCTTAACAAAAATAGTTGACACATATAGTGCACAAATATTTGTCATGCTTAGTAACACAAGTATAACTAGTTTATATTACAAATAGTTTCTTTAGTTTTTATAAGAACTATTTTCTGTACCACTTCGCGTAGTGAGGTTACATCCAATACTGCTTCCGCCACTTGCCCTGATAGTATCAATACTTATAAAACATATATTTATGAAAATTTTGTTCGAGTGATTTGTAGTTCTGTCTCTCTGGTTCACTCAATATCTTCTCAGCTAATGATTTGTCAAACCATTGTAGGATTTACCTAGTACAAAATATTAGATTCATACAACAATGATTATGTATTTGAGAGCCATTTTGCTACATATCATTTTGAGGCTCATCATTTATATTTTGAACCTTGGCAACACTGATTGCTGTCAGGTATCATCTGACATTTCTATACGAGAGTATAACATTATTAAACATCACCATCATACTTTTTATATAATTTCTTAATTTACAATTCTCCTCTTGTTGAAACATATTTTTTTATATAAGACAATCGTAGAATCAAGGAAGATTGTCATTCGTAATTTTAATATAAAAGAATATGTAAGAGAAATCATCTGTGTGTTCATATCTATTCAGTCTTTGTGGGTCATTATATTTGAAAATATAGAAAAAAGCAACTATGACAATAGGTGGTCTCCAATAGGTCAGAAGCAAGTGATTACTATCTATTCTAAGTTGAAGCTTTTACTCTTTATTAACTCGAGGTATCTTCAAAAAACTCCTGTTTACGCCTTGACAAATTTTCAATCACGTATAACTGATTGAAAGATTGCGCATTTAATAATAAAAATAATACTGATTACTATCATTACACGTAATTTTTTTTGAATTATAATTCTTCTCATGTTTAAACATAATTTTATATGAATAATGGAATCGTAGAATAAAAGTAGATTATTATTTTTATTTTAATATACTTGTAAAAGAATATAAAAATGCATTTAATATTTAATATAATTTATACGGTTAAGGAGACGGGGATAAGTTTATCGTAATTAAAATTATTTTGTATTATAATTGGAAATATATTCACTGTCACTGTAGCGATTTTAGTAAATGAATTTATTATATTTAGAAATATCGTCCATTATAATTGGAAGTTTATATCATTATAATATATATATATCTATTCCATTACAGATTGAGGTATTATAATAAGTCGCTCTAGTATACCTTTAAGCGATCTAAATGGTCGGGAAAAGTTGCATAACTTTTTTCTTCGAAACCAATCATTATCCTTTCGTTGAATTAGATATCCTCTATGCAAATATGACTTCATATCCAATTAATTAATAATTATTTGTGATCTTATAATTAGGATAGAGTTGTGTGGAAAATAAAGGTCCTTTTGTTATTTATGCAAATTGAATGCTTAAAATTCCTTAAAAAAGTACAATAACTTAAACACATTCTGTGGTGCATTCTTGGTTTTCGGTTAAGTGACCGGAAAATTGGGTTCCTTTACGGAACATTTAATCCACACACAAACACATGCTTAAGTACACAGCATGTGAGGTACCGGCAAGCATCGCTTAAGCGTCGCACATTTGAAAGAACAAGTGTCGACACAGATTCAGCATGGAAACGTGTAGCATCCACAAATCTGTGAACAAAACGGACGTAAGGCACATCCTTTAGATTTATATTTTAAATATATACAAACAATATATATTGTAGTATATGAAAAAGGAATTTATTCTAAGGATTCAGGATGCCAGAATAAGTTGTGGTGATGGTAGACGTGCCGCAAACGGCATGCCATGAAGTTCATGTCCTTTTTCAGTTTGCTTGCTGCGGGTACTTTTCACAGCATCCAAGGCACATTCGCGCGTGTGGAAGTAAGCGTAAAACGTAAAAAAGTACAAAAATAATGGAAAAAAAATAAGTCAGCACAGAAAAAATACACATTTTAATATAACAAAAGTGAGGAAAAATATTTTATTTCAACAGCTTAGCACGATTTGGGTCGTGGTGAGCTGATTTAAGATTTACTTGTTTCAGTTACTTATAACAACAGGATTAAGTTGGCATACAATTATGTGTTCAACCGAGCGACGAGGAGTGAGCACCATAAAAGTCACAAAAAGCTCAACAGGTGGCTGGGAAGGTGGGCGATGTTGAATGGTTTAATTCTGGTTGTGTCAAAAGGTTTTGCACTTTTGTCATTTTAACCTTTCTCTGATTTATAATCTCAGTTTGCTTTATTCAATTAAATCAAATAAAAATATTTTCGAGGACTCCTCTTTCGCCACACCAGCTGAAGGATTTCTCAAGGTCAGCCAGAGGGCTTTGTGTTTTCTTTCGAAACTGCAACATGTGACACATTACTGGTGAGCACACTTAACCCGTTTCACCTCAAGCCAACCGCAGAAGTTTATCCCATGCATTTGCAGAAAGCAAACGAGGAGCAAACGAGGAGCACTCGTCGCTGCATTGAATTCAGTAACTTCAGTGAACCGGAGTTGAAGTGGTGTGAAGCAGGGTTGACTATGCTCAAGTTAAGTCAATTAGACTTGAACCTTAAGTGTGCTGCTGCTGCTGCTTCCAATGCCACCAATGCCACCATTGTAACTAGTGTAACCGCCGCTCCTATTACGATTACAGTCATGCTTTATCCACTTGCTGATGTTACCACTTTCGCCGCAATCAGTCGGGAAGACTATAATCGCGTCTGGGTTACTTTTGTGCTGTTTGTTCCTTTGTTAGTTGCAAATTGGAGGGAGGATATGTTGGCATCAGTTAAGGTCGCCTCTTGGTAAAGAGATTTCAAATATAATAAAAGAATTCTAGCAAAATTGAAATGGCATAAAAAGCGAAAAAAGCGAAAAAGGCGAAAAAAGCAAGTATGAAATCAACAAACCCGGTTATGTTGATGAAGACGATAATGACGATGTCCTTTTGTAATTGTTAACTACAAAAAAAGCGGTAAAGTGAAAAATAATATAACAAAAACAATTTAAAAGGTTGTTACAATTAGAAGATTAGACACACTAATTGTGGGACTTAGTTGCAGATGAACTTGCATTTACGGCTAATGTGGAATTTCCAGTTTAAGCTGTTTGAGAAACGGAGCAGGACAAAGGATAATAGTGTTGAATTTAAAAGGTCGTAAAGGATTGAAAGGATTTTACTCGAATTAGTTTAAATTGTTTAAATTCTCATTGTTCAAATCTATAATCCAACGACGAATTTTATCTGTGGAGGGTGTGTAACTTATTGCTTGAGTATTTCAAAAGATTCACTGTTGGTCCCGCTTTTCAAAAATATAGGTAAACTAAAACAAAAATGTGTTTGGCGAAAATTGCTCACTCCCTTAGTTTCTCAATATGTTTTAATTGAAATATGTGAACAAGTGTGATTTTTTTATGAGATAGATAAATCTATATTTGCATTTCCTTCATAGATCATTCTTTTACAAATCGGACACCTTTTTGACCTCATGATACGGGTCCCGTGATTCCGTATCCCGATATGTGGGATTAATTTTATTAAAAGAGCTCATAAAAAAATTTCAGCCAAATCGCAGATCATGAGGTAATTTTTTGCCATAATCCGTCCTGTTTGTAAAAGAATGACCCATACATTGGGTAATGTAAAAAGTATCTACCGTTTTTTGACAGATTTCTTTAGTGAAAATTAACTTTAATTAAGTTTACGTTGGCTATTATTATTTATGATCTTAGAATTTTTGTAGTTTGATCACCTTATCTAAGTTATTTTTAGCGACTCTTTGGTAGGCCATCTTTATACTTTTATGACAGATATGTAGGGAATGATGAAAAAATTAATTCTATAAATTTGTTTCAAATTTCAATCCGCTTCATTAATAATGTGTGTGGCCTGACATTGGCATTATGGGAACATCTCCCACCAATTGATCAATGTTGGTTGCAAACTTGCCAAATGTTCAACATACTCTTGTTTACTATCAATACATGCTTTGACGTCGTTTGTGATGGATCTATTGGCATTTAAACATATTTTTATATTTGATTTATTTTTTTATAGTCCGTATAACAACTTCTTTTTTAATCATCACAAATTGCAATGTGATAGATCTTTATTCTTTTCGCTAACTGCTGGCAGCCTGTGTGTCAATCTTTCTACACGTTGCAAAATAACATCGACTTCTTTAATGACTGGCAGACCAAAGGGAGAAACATCTTCGATATCGATTTTACCGGAACCGAATCATGCAAACTACCCCCTTATTCAGCGTTCACGTATAGCATACTTATCGTAAGCTGCATTCTTCTTTTTCAGTTCTTTTTTTTTGATAGTAATAAAGCGTTACATAGCGTATTGCTGCAGATATTTCTCTTATTTTGAAATCAACATAACTTTTAACAACGATTAATACAACTGCGTTCTCTGTCTTTGCAGAGAAAATGAATCTAGCAGCAGTTGCCTAGATAAAGAAGAGATGATCGAATTCATCAATAATTTTCAATGTCCTACAAATGTAGTTTTCAGAAATCAGCCTTTTGTCAATAGTCAAAAAAAACATATAGTTTGATAATATTAGTAATTACTAATATGTAACTAATAATATATGTAAATATAATAATAATTGCACTTCAACTCATTTCGAGTAGAATTCAGCTCTTTAGCGTGCCTTGATTTACCTGTAAGACATATTACAGTGAGATTAAAACCCAACTTCTCTTAAAAATTTTGGTTTAGTATAATAGAAGCTGAAAAATACTCTCGAATATTCTAAATGGTTTTTCAGAATATGTGGTATTTATACCATATATTTCTTCAAAACAGAACAGAATATACTTATACTAATAAAGCTCCATAAAGGGTATATGTTTTCACTGTTCTCTTTTCTTTGCAAAATAAAATTAATTCTTAAATTTTTCGATTAAGCTAATCCATCTCGAAATTAATATTTTTCCACGTACTGTACTCTTACATAGGATTAATCTTAGTTATTTTTATCCAAACTTACAGTACTAACTAGATTGATTCCGAGACTTACTACTCCCCACCATCGTATAGTAGTACTGATTTCACTTATAAATTAAAAAGAAGCAAGCTTTTTCAAATGTGATTCAATTGACCGAAAGTGAATTTTATGGGGTGTATTTTATCATCATCATCTGTGTCCGGCTATGGCTTCATTTAACACTGTTAAAGTATATGCAATATTTTTTAGTGTTAATACCTATTCTTGGCATTCTAATGAAAAAATTGATGTCTCATGTCCACTGTCATGTATCTGTCACGTTGGTATATTTACCTTATAAGGGTCTCTGCAGTTCTGTATACCACCACATAAATATTCCAGACGTCATTAATGGAACCATTGGGTTTCACGATGAACCTTTAATGACGTTGTTTTGATTTCATCTGAAACTAGTTTGAATTAAACAAAGGATATACATTTGCTGACTTTTATTGTCAATGGGCTATGGTGGATACAGTGTTACAGTAAGCACAATATCACCAAACGTTTTTACCTTAGCGACACAGTATAAGTATTATATTTATTAATTCAAATTTTAATTTTTAACCTATTACAGTTCTAGAGATATTTAAAAAATATAGAAAAGTTGGCTATGTTTCGGCACAAAGTTGAAGGGGTTGCGGGATAAGCCTATTGGGATTAAGATACATTCAAAAAAATTCTGATCTCAAAAACTATAATTAAATAAAGTTTTATGGGAATATCTTTACTGGTTCAAAAAACACTAAATTTTGATCATTTAACCTTAATACTGCAACACTGTAAGTCACCCCCATAGTGGGGTCTTGAGCTTAGAGATGATCTAAAATGATTTTTAAAAGTTTTAATGATACTTAACACCATTTGACAGGGTTTTTATATAATCATTTTAACGTGCTTAACGATAATTTATTGTTGCCGTCTCTCAATGATTTTAGTGATTAACTAAGCAAAATTGAAACGTGAGGAAGAAGTCAGAACTGATAGTTCTAGTTACGTTTTCTTACAACTTGTAAACTACAATTCTTAATTTGTTACCTTTTGACTAAAAAATGGAATATAATAACGACTACATTTTTGGTAAGTTATTATTATTATGACATGTTCTATAAATTACAATAACAATTCAAGAATTTAGTCTATTCATATATGCTTTCCAGATACTACTATTGCATAGGGTCGTCACCAAATTTCAATTCCTATTCGAAGCTGCTCTTCGAAGCTGCTTAGGACTAAAGCATCCTATTTCGATAGTACGTTTGTTATCTTATATTAAAGTTGTGAAATCCCCAGCCCCAGCCTTTTGTGACAATTGGTATTTCCCTTAAAAACCATATGTTGTGGAACAGTTATACCGCTAAGTACTCGGTCACTATTGCCTCATATGTTTAAAACAGGGATCACCACAAGAAGGTTGATGGTGATATTGGTGTAGAGAAGCATTTTGAGGCGCATGCATATATCTTGATCCCCTTTAATATAGTTGGATATGAAATAAAAATATACCAAAAAATATACAAAAAATTTTTTCTTGAAGTTTTTTTTCTTCTGCTGTTCAGTCAGTGGCTTCTTAATCAGATGTATAAATCGATATGTATAAGTTGTTAATACGAGTATAATATAGTGGTTTTCAGCTATGAAAATAGAAATGACCTGCAAATAGTATAGATAGTATAGATTTTTCAATACCCTCAGTTCTTAGATTTTCTAAATCAAGTTTGATATGTACTTCCAAACACTTATGGTAGATGCCGAATGCATTATCTTGGAAGCGAATTTAAGTTCAATGCATAAAACTGGAATTATCTAAAGCCAAGGATTGAATTTACTTAAAATCTTCGGAATAACAGCTTTAGATGCGCATTTCCTGAATGTTCAACATCCTTTCATTTATTTTCATTTCGCCATCTTGTACTTCCTACTCTGCTTTACGTCCACGCCGACCATACCAATAAACATGCATGCGTTGAACTAATATCAGCGCCAAACGTAACTACAATGTACAAGTATTGTTAGAAGTACAACAACAACAACAATGAAACAACAACAAAAACAACAAACAACATTCAAACAAAGAAATGAAAACTGTTCCCGGCGATATATTGTATATTCCTATTATTTCTTTCATTTGCAGTTTTTTCCCTGTTAGACGTACAAGTAGATGAGAAAAATCATTAGAAGCTTTTGTAAAGCCTCTAAAGCAACTAAAAGGAGGCGCTCGTATATGTTAGCAGAGAAGGAAAGAAAGAAAAAAATTATTGCTTGCCTGATATTCAGCGAATATAAAACAACATAGATTTTACTAGTAACAACAACAACAACAACCACAGCAACAACATGACAATAACAAAAACAAAAACAAATGATGTGGACAACTACACTAAGCAGAGAAGTAGGAGAAGTAACAAAAACAATGGCTACGGCATCACCACAGCATAATAACAACAACAACAACAATATGATTGTTGTTGTTGTTGTTGCAATGGCCAGAACAAAAACAGAAAATAGAAAATAAACTATGAAGGAAGAAATCTAATGTTTGTTTGAAAATTTCGATTTTCTATGCCGCGCACCGGAAACTCAAAAACAATTTAGTAAGGTGGCTACATACTGTACCCCCCCCACTTCTTTCGTTTGGCTGTGCCTACCGACCTCTTATCTCATTGTTGCTCCTTGCAATTTTGCTTTTCGTTTTTTTTGTTTTTTGCTGTTTTCGGTTCTTGTTTTGTTTTTAAATTGAATGCGGCTCAACGACATGGCAAGCAGCGCCAGCGCCAGTACCAGGGCCAGGGCCCCCCTCGTGTAGTCGTCACAGCTGCCGCTGTTGTGTCCAGTTTTCTGCTGATGTTGCGAAAAGGAGTTGCAGCAGTTGCCAGTGCCTTGTTGCGTTGTTGCGTGGTTTCTGGTGCTTTCGCCAATGTTGTTATTGTTTTGGTCAGTGCAGTCATGCCGTAGCCGCACGAAATGCAAATTTATTTTCGTTCATTTTTTTGCTCCCTTCTTTGCCATAGGAAATTCAGTTTTCTATAAGTTTTCTGGTAAAACCTTTTCGCATTTCGTCCGAATATTGTTTCTGCAAGATATGCACACATGCATATGGGCCTATGGGCCTATGTGCGGTGCGTATCTACGTGTGGGTCGGTGAGAGGTGAAGTGAGGTGAGTGATGTGAGTGAGGTGGTCTCGGTTTGTGTGTGTTCTTTTCAGTTCTGGTGTGGAAAATGGATTTTAGACAATTTCTGGTTTTGTTTGATGCAGTGATTTTTTTTCTTCTAGTTTTTGGTGTTTCCGGTGAAGGAAATTCGAAAATGGCGCTTCTGTGGATTATGCACCTATTTTTCTGTTTACCCGTATTTTTTCCAAACGAGGAATGCAACAGATTTCGAGAAAAATTTATTGTAATTAGTTTTATGTCTTTGGAAATTATTCAAACAGAAACAGCCCTTTGAGTATTTCCATGCACCCATTAGTTACCCTATGCAGTTTGGAAAATTCGAGAAAAAATGTTTATTGAGGAAGTTCGCAAGTTGTTGAAGTCGTTTTCAAAAACGGTTTTTATGGGTTGCATAAGAAATGATAGATTTCTTCTTAAAATTATTAGATTTTTATTCCAAGTGCTCGGTGTAGGAATATTTAGATTATTTAATAACTCAGTTTAATAAGCTTTCATACTTTATTATATTACTTTTTTATTGAATTTTATGACAGATTTTTTCTTAAAATCATTTTTGTGAGAATTTTATTCCTTAAAGTATATTCCTTAATCAAGGAATTTGTATGGGTAGAAAATCCACCTTCATCTCTTACAGCTGATTGCTAACCTCCAGAAATACATGGCTAATGTTACCGCTCTCCAGGAAATGTTATAGACAAGACAAGAACGCTCTAAAAGAGTACTTTGTGACATTTAATATAACTGCTATATAACGAATTCCTTAGTGAAGGAATTTGAGGATATTTAATATCTCAAGAATGTCTGAACTCTTTACAGAGTAGGAGATGCACCTTCATTTCCCACAGCTGATTGCAGACCTCAAGAAATACAATGCAGATTTTACCGCTCTTCAGGAAATGCTATGAACGAGACAAGAATGCTCTAAAAGAGCACTTTGTGACATTTATTAAAGCTGCAATGTAAGAAAGTATAAAATTGATTTAAATTTTAATATTATCATTAATTAATAAACTAAATTTTTAATATAATATTTGATTTGAACAAATTTGATCGGTTATGACGAAAGTGAATATTTTACTTAATAGAAACTATTGTATATAATAGAGAGGTTTGGAACAGTAATGAATTGTAACAACAAAATTTTATAATATTTAGTTGGTTGTATTTTTGGCTGAGCAGACAGCTGTGTCGATTGCCAAATACTCACCATCAGTGTTCTTTTAGAATTATTTCCTATATTTTATTAATCGTAAATAATTTTTTGAGACTACATGTACCAAGAGCTGAACTCGTAACCTGCCAAATGTAAAGCGCAGAGTCCAAAAGATGGATCAACTGATCTAAAGCTGTACGTGACTTGTGTGTTCTGATTTAAGTAATTAAATAAATTTTTAATTTGATTTTACATATGAAAATAGACTAAAATATTTCTATACAACAACTTTACTCATTTTGCAGATCAGTAATCTGATATTCTTGACAGAAAAGTATTCCGGTGTTACAATAAATTCAAACAATTTCTTCATGCATTCAAGGATAGCGGTAATATGCAAAATATTATAATATATTAAAAAAGTAAAACTAAAATACTATTTCATCAAAATGTGGAACCCAAAATAAGGTATGATCTTTCGAAAAATCTATTGCTTCATCCAACAGTCAGTCATAGTCCAGAATAATACATCAAATCATAGTATAATTAGACTACGCCTGTTGACATGTACATGTTAAGAGAGTAATGAAACAAGATCTTATCAGTAATGCTATCAGAACTCTCATCCACGAAAGAAAGGCTCCCAATAAAAGATGGCACAATATTTAGCAATTTAAGAACATAGGAACTGAGGACTAAAGATGGTGTTCAACAGCGATTAAAGAGCAATGGAATTCTGAAAAACCGATGGGAGAAGGTAAGCGCTGAAAAGCGATTGATAAACAAAAGTAGTCATCTATTACAGGCTGTAAGAGGAGAAAAAAGAAGGAACAATGAAAACTGAAAATGCAATTATCAAGTCAATTAGGCTCACGTTATACAGACAGGCATATAACAAATTGTCAAGTCAGTTTTTCGAAATTTCTAGTCATATCCCAAAGGCTTATTATAGAGAAGCATACTACAGCTATTAAACTTCCTGATTTTACTACTATTTTGGTTTTCTTTTCTTGTACCTAAATTTAAAACATATTTATTTTTGTGTGGAAATGCTTACAAGCAACATGGATTTAACCAAGAAACGGATAGAGAAGAAAGCACGAAATATTACTTAGGATATATTTTTAAGAAAGGTCATTACTCAATATGTTCACTCTTTGCTACAACCATACTGGAAAACAATCTTCAAAGAGAGCGTTCCTGTAGAGTAACCTGCATAAACCTCATAGTCAAATTGGCAAATAAGCGGAGTTAATCCCTTATCAAATACAAGTATATCTAACACAAAAAGTTAATGGAATAATAAATTAAATAAGAATATCCTCGAGAGAATCGGTTTTAGAAGGCGGTTATAAATATTTGAAATTTATTGTGAAATTTGTTATTCTCCTATAAAGGCTCTGATAAGCGATTGGATGATAATCAAAAATCTCATACTATTTTATAAGATATTATCAAAGTAAGGAACTAATAAGACCTTTTATATACAAAGCAAAAGGACTTATTATTCGGAAAGGCATCTTTAGGTGAGAGATACAAACCGACTGTCTGGTGTGACAGAATATCATTTGCCAAAGTGCATCAATTAACTGCATCCTGCAACTGCAATGATTTTAATCGTGGCCGCAGTGCGCACATTGATGTTGTGCAAAAACTGATAGTGCAAGACCGTCATGCGACATGCTATGATATTGAGGGAACTCTAGGCATTAGCTGCACCAGCATATATAAAATATTGCACTATCATTTAGCCGTGAGACAGGTTTTTCTCGTTGAAACCTTATAATTTGACAAAATCTCAAAAGGATGCGATGTGTCGTGTCGATTGGTGCTCACAAATGCTCAGAAGTACAATGGCGATGATTCAAAAGACGTATGTATGATTGTAATAGGTGACGGGTGACGAATCATGGATATATGCGTATAAGCTCGAACGTAAACAGTAGTTAACTGTATGGGTGTTTACAGATAAACCATATCCAACAAGAGTGGTTCGCGCTCGTATCACTTCGAGGCAAATAGTCGATTGTTTTTTCGGGAAAACTGGTCATGTGGTAACTTACCAACTATACCATAATAGGAACGTAAAACAATCAATTCGAAATGGTATACAACCATTTGTTTCCCGGAAGTCTTCAGTGAAATACGAAAAACAAACAGACGCCGTCAGATCATTTACCATCTCCATCAAGACATTACGAGTGCTCTCACATCTCGTCTAACAACCGACTACTCGTATTTGAACATTCAAAAAATCGAATTGTTAGGTCATCCGCCGTACAGTCCTGATTTGGCACCCAATGACTTCTTCTTGTTCCCAAAAGTCAGGAATACTCGTAAATTGCGTGGACAACGATTTTTGTTGGTGGAAGAAGCAGAAGCCGTTGTTACATTTAAAAAACATGTTTTGAAGGTGTCTGAAGAAGATTGGAAAAAAAGTTTTGACAAATGGTTCGACCGCATGCAAAAGTGTATTAATCATAAAGGATAATACTTCGAGAAACAATAAAGCAATTTTTAACGACAAGTTAGTATTTTTTATTTAAGTTCAAAATATAAATAGTGACAAATGAGTACTTATTTTAATCTAATAGTCAACTTATATTAATCTAATAGAGTACTTATTTTAATATAATAGTGTACTTCCATTAAAATTATCATATTTCATACTTTGAACAAAGAATTTGGAGTATTAGAATAAGATTCTGTTAACTTTATTGAAGAATATATTAAACATAACCTTCAGAACTTTCCTCCTTTCTTTAAGTCCTAGTAAATCATAAGACTTCTATATAAATCTTTTCTATATATAAATAGATTCTATTCTATATAGATTCTATATAAATCTTTAATGGAAGTGAAACAAAATTCTTATCAAACAGAAGGAATTCTTCTTGTATGAAGACCAAAGCGCTTTTTGTTTACCAGTTTCTGATATATTTCTGATATATATAGTTTCTGTTTTCTGTTTATATATAATATATATATATATATTTTTCTGGTTAAAATATTTTGATTCAATATTGCCTTCCTAGTTCAAAGTAAAATCAGTTAGCATTGTGTTACATCACATAATCTCATCTTGTTGAAATGATATCAAAGAACAAAGTGCCTCGTAATCCACTAACAACGTCAAATCTGATCATCTAGGAAGAGATGATAGCTAAAAGAATCTTTTTAACTAGACTTTTATGTGGAAGGTAGCGCTGTAACCGACGTTTCTGTCTGCCGTAATAAATCAATTTATTTTATATAGTATTAATCAGTATACTTGCATTGATGAACGGAAACTTTGGAGTGTAAGTGGTTTTAATTCTCTAGTAGCTAGAATAGTAGAATAGTGACATACACATGCATATCCAATATATAAGGTGTTAATAATGTAATTCCTAATTAAAATCTTTGAGTAAATTCATACTAAAATGATAATTAATCAGTCATCCAAAAATAAAATTATCAATTCAAGGTGGACAAAGACGTAGTGTCTTACAAGATTCAGTTAAGAATCATATTCTGTATAAAATTTTAAGACCTTATCGTCATACTGCTGATCTCATTATAAACCACAAACGATTTTTATAGTAGAATTTTAAAAAAAAATGATATAAAGTAGCATAAAAAAGCATTGCTATTACTACTAAATCCATATATATTCAAACTTGATCAGAAAGTAGTTATATGTTATGCATTTCTGGTGAAGTAAAAGAGATATTTTATTTTCATTTAATATATCTGAATTTCCAATGAAGCAATTAATAAATTTGGTAGTACTACAGGTCAAGCTGCAGGACTTACAATAATTAAGAAGAAGTACTATCTTTAAATAAGCTTATAATGTTATTCTAGCAAGTATTATTCCTCATATTCAAAAATATTTGCTTTCTAATCCTCGATTATAATAAATGACTATATTTATATGTACCTTGAAAGATTTTATGATTAGAAAAACAAACTATAAAAATAGAATATTTTTGTCTCTGTAAAAATATCAATAATTTTTATATGATATCTATCCAATTTTGTGAAGGATATGTCCTATTTTTTGGCACTTTAAAAATGAAATTTGAATAAATCGATAAAAATCTTTCGAAATGATTTCTTTTCCATTTTTTCTAGTTTAGAAAAATGTTTACTTTAAGGTACAGTACGAATAAGAAGTTTTAAATTACGTTACTTCATCGGTACTTGTCCACATCCTGCTCTCTTCCTAATTTTCACTCCTTTTCTTCTGTGCGGATACCAATTTTTTTTTGCTTTTCTGCTTTTTTGTTTTTTTGCTTTTTATTTTTATTAATTTTTTCCAATTTGTCATGAATTTGAAAGGATTTTCAATAGTTTTGCTTTGAAGTTTCCTTTGGCTCATCATGTCTTCTTTGGCGGTTTTGTTTCTTTATTAAACGGAAACAGTTTCCATTTCCTTTTCAGTTAGGAAGTACTTAAATGGCCATCGAGTTGATTTAAGTAAGTTACGCCTTTGATAACCTACAGAGCCTGTAGAGTGGATTTTCTATTATTAAAGTAACCTAAAACATGTACTAAACTTTAGTTATTATTAAGCTATATATACAAATAACTAAAAATATTAATAATATTTTAATAATTCTCTGTATTATATTATGCCTTGGAACTTGGAGAATATAAGTTTTAAATTACGTCTACATTTCATCCTGAATTTAATATATCTATTTTTTGCCGATATGGAGTTCTTACTTCCTGGTCTATTTTCTACTGTAAGAACTTTGTTAACTCTCTAAGTTTCATCCTAATAACCGGCTATAAATTCAGGATATATTATTGTCTTAATTATGAAATAAGAAAGGTTATAAATTTAAAGATGAGGACACTTTCGAATTTATACTGAATAGGGAGATTACCAGTTTACAAACTGGTATTCTTAATAATTATCGTTTCAATCATTAAGTTAATATATATGCAAATTTGTTGGTTTTAAATTGATAATGATACTTTTGCATTTATATAAAATACTTATATATATTTATACCTTTATACTTAACTATTTATTTACATCAAGTACTTTTGTATTTACTCTTTTATTGAAATTTATATTTCAATAAATGTAAAAGCTCTTATTCAAACCTTCATTGTCTTAAGATAGGCTGGCAGATTCAATTGGCAGCCCGTCTTTCACTTAGATCTTGAAAATGGGCCCATTGTCACATCATTACAATAATGGCACACTAACTATTTTAAGGAACTTGGTAGTTGAAGGTGTTGAATGGGACTTAAATTAGGAAGTTATATAATGAGAGGACATTCCATTACATTGTTACAGTAGTTAACAGATCATCTTAAGTATCCTAAGGAATATATATATAGATATCATTAATTGTTATAATAATAACCTTAATTTATTTAATACCTACAATGAAGATATCCTATAGACAATTAAGAATAAACGAACTTAAGGTAGATATGAACTTTCTGGTGAGTACCTAGCACTGAAAAAATAGCTTCCATTCCTAGTTAAAAATATTTCTAACTTGATTGACAGCTATGAGAGTAATCATTCATCTAGTTCCTAGTTGACAACATTGCTTATCCATTAATTAATGTTCCATTGGTAATGTCCCATTCAATTGCTCAGTCATTTTTGATTGTCTGATAAGAAACAGCAACAGAGAAACTTATACCTAAGAAAGGATATAATAATAATCTTAAACCTCAATTCTTATGTCAGAGATATCGGAAACATACTTGAGTAACAGAGACTTCAAAGTAGATATACGTCTACATGCAAGTAGAGACTATCAAAAAAATTTCATGGGATGAAATGCCGCATGTTGCAATTAGTGATTAGAATTTAGCTCCTTTAAAGACTTGGGTACTACAATAAGAAATTATATAAACATAAGCAATTACTTGATCCTAAATGTTAATACTGGTAAAAAAAAGCTGCAAAATACTTTCTCCTATACAAACTCTAACTAGGATAGAAGGGACTATCTAGTTATATAATGTAAGGTAGCTTTTGACTGGGTCGTGAAGAAATACCTTGTTGTTGCTACTATAAGGAAGCTAAAGGGTTCCTGACAGTTAGATTTATTTGAAAAAAATTTAATACATTTAGAAATAGAGGTTCCAAATAGAAGTATATTCATTGAAAACTAATGTTTCTACCCAATACGCTCTATATGTACTACAACAGAATAATAGACGGGAAGATAGGTGTATCATACGTCCTAGACAACAATAATGTATATTCTATTTTTAGGATCTATAATAGTATTAATGGGTTATTGTTGTTGCTGATATTAAATTCTATTTTTTTTGTTAAATAAAAAATTATAAACGTCCTTTGATTAGTGGGATAATCAATTATAAATTTGAAGTTGTAAAAGATTTGATTTATTTGGGATTATTTGGGAGCCAGCGTAAACACCAAGCAAGACATCAACCTAGGGAATCACAAAGGAATTGCTCTCTTAAACAGATGTTACTTCGGGTTAAGTAGGCAATAGAGAAATAAAATCATGTCTCAACAAACTTTTTTTTATTCCATATGTTTCTTATCATGCCTGTCCAAGTGTATGATGCAAAAGTTTTGTCAATAACCAACAGTAATGAGAAGGCATTAGGAGCGTTCGAGAGAAAATTTCGTCAGCAGATCTATGGTCCCGTATGCGGTGAAAGAAGAAGGCACGATTAGCGGTTCAAGCTATATCGCGACATTGAAATAGTTAACCGCATAAAAATTCAGAGGAATCGCTAACATGCCATGCGAACCTGAGTAAGGTCTTTAACTCGGTACCCGCCGGTGGATATTGACATAGTTAAGCGCATAAGAACTCAACCGCATCGCTGGATTTGTCATGTAGAGCGAATGGAAGAAAGTGGTCCGGTTAGAAAAATGTTTCATTCGGTATCCGCTAGTGGAAAATGGGGTAAAAGACATCCGCATGCTCGGTGAAAAGACCAGGTGCCGATATGAAGGAGCTCGGTACTATGAACTGGCGACTGCAAGTAACTGATCGGGTTGGTTGACGGAAGCTACTGGACGCAACCAAATACGACTCATGTCTCTAAAGGAACTAAGTAAGTAAGTATAATTAGCACATAATACATCAGTGAAGAATTAGTTACTTAATATTAGATATAGAAGTTTTTTGGTTATAACAATAATTGCATAGTAATTGGAACATTTTGTTGATGAAGGAAATAATTTTCGGCGGCAAGGTAGAGTACCAGAAATCTGAAAAAATCCTTTAAAAGCGACATGCGATACGGGAAGTTAAGTAAAGATATAATCTATAATTTTCAAGGGTAGTAAAGTAGTATGAGTAGATACTGCATGAGAATGGCTGACGTAAAATAAGATAAGGACAGCAAGAAGAAAAAGATACATTAAAAAAGGAATCAATAATCGACAATAATCTTCGATTATAAAATATTTACAAAAATATGAGTTATTCTTTTATAAGCAAAACGTTTTCTCGGAGGTGATGAGGACCAGCAAATCAACTTGAAATTTTTTTAAGTGTTTAGGACAATGGATCCTGAGAGATATGGATCTATTGTGAATCAATTTCTTGGATATACTGTGGACCAATTTTTAAATAGTTAAATCTCTTAAATCGCAGAATAAATAAATTTTTTTTTGAAATTTTACAACGAAAATGCTTAATTTTTTTATTCTTGTTTTAAATGTATCTCCAAGGAAGAAATTCTAAAAAAATGTATGTAAAAATGTATGTAATGTATGTTATCAGCTGGTCTTAAATCAAAAATTGGTTTATTTGCATGGATTTTTCAATTTATACAATGTTAATTAGTTAAACAATTTTTATAAACATATTCATAGTAAGATTTCAATACGTTAAAAATATTAGTTTATATGTATTGATATATATTTTTACGTTTTATAAAAAATATATGTAATTAAAATTTCATAAAAAAATTAAAAGAAAAACTATTAAGTATTTAATCATTATTATTTTTTAATTAAATGTTATTGATCAATACAAATACCTGAAGTAACAATTAATTATAATAATAAAAATCTAATACTGCAATTAAATTGCAACTAAAATATATTTTAATAATTTATATAAGGCTAAAGCAATTTAAATAAATCACCAATGAAATAAAAGTGGGCAGTAACATATTTGCAGTAACTATACAAAAACTGCAACAACAATTCTTACAACAACAACACCGACAACAAAAACAACAAATGCAATAATAAAATATGAAGGGATTAAAATATTGCATGCAATACAAACAAATACAAAACAAAAACATTTTATATATATTAATATATAATCACATTGTTGTTGTTATTGTTGTAGTTGTTGCATTGGTGCCTATTTGAAGTTTCCGACCACGTGTGCAACAACAACAAAACAGCAAACGCAAAAACAGCAATCACAGCAACAGCAACAGCAACACCAACACCAACAGTAACAGCAACAACAACATTAATGTGTAGTGAATAATAAAACTATTTTGCATGCGTTTTAAAATACATATCCCATTGCCATTATTTTATTAGCACACAACACAACAAAATCCTGTCACCCACACAGCCACCCACAAAATGCGTTTGAAGCACCGCCTTTTCTCTGACGTCACACACAGTTTTGTTATTGTTTTTTCTCTGCACAAAATGATTTTCATTTTAGTTATTGCTGTGTTGTTTGTTTTTTTGTGTTTTTTTGTTTTTTTGTTTTTGTATTAAAGTGCCAAGTAAATTCTTACTCTTTTTTATACGTTTTACGTTGATTTAAATTTCTTTGTGTGTGTATAAATTGAGAGTGTGAGAGAGCGAGAGAAAACTATAGAAAAACGTGAGTTGAGTATAGCTCCAAAGAACTTGCTCCAACGATGATACGACGTAGTAGCAGGGGTATTAGGTGCCATATATATATGAGAATATATATGCAAAACACATAGAAAATAAAAGAAAAACATCATACATACATCTTCGGCATTCGTAAGAGGCGTGGCTACAATTTTATTTCCTCTAGTTTCTTTTCTTTATGCTGTAGTAGTAGTTTTTTGTGTTCGTCGTTTCTAGTTTTAGCAAAGCAACAACAAAACAACAGTTTTTTGACAACAACAACAGAATATACATAATACAGAGCCAAACTATACGTCTGAATAACTCAGCTTGGCAGCTTTTCTCTTTCTTACTAGCACTTCTGTGTATTTGTTATGTCTTAAAGGAGACTAGAGATTTGATTTGAATTTTTGTTTTGTTGTTTGTTTGAATTGCATATGCATATGTGTGTCCAGTTTTGCACTTGCTGCGACTGGAGTTGTGTTTTGTTGGAATTGTGTCGTTGTTGCTATTGTTGTTGTTCGTTGCATGTATGACGAGTATTGACAGTAGTAGTTGAAGCAGTTTTTGGGCTTTTCGTAGTGGCGAATTTGCATGCTAATGAGTTTCTCTGTATGCACACACTTCGGGCCATATCGTTCTGATGATTTTATTGATGAAGATTAATTGCAAACAAATGCGAGCTTAAAAAACAATAACACGGCGATCTTTTTTGTTTTTCTTATTTGAAAAATTGTTAACTATAGTTTTATGTTGATAACCTCATGTATTTATTAGTTAAAAAGGAATTTCTGAAATATCATAAGATCATGAGTTCGATTGCATAGTCGTAAGTTAAGTCACAATACTAAGTTAAGAAATGCTTAAGTCATTAACTTTGTCGATTTAATTCATACTTATATTAGTTCTGGGAAATAAGTAACGACTGTAAAAATGAACCTAAAACTTCAATAAAGTTTTAAAGACAATAAGAGTGAAATAAATCTTATTTATTTAATACATAAAGACGGTCAAAACGTGTTCTTCATTTATTATAGATCTTATCAAGTTTAGCGTAAAATAATAAAAGAACTATATATACATTTTAATGATAAATAAAGAAATATATTTTTATGAAATAATTTTTTTTTATTTTTTTTTATTTTATTGTCCTTAAAATAAGAAAAAACTCAAAAGATGCACGGATCTCTTAATGGGTAATTCAAGCAGTTGATCAAAAGAAAAAAGGGACCCCAATTAAAGAATTTTCCTTTACAAAAAGTGACAAGAACAAAAACAAAGTTATCAAATCAGGAAAGGATTTTAATAGCTGTATCTCCATCTTTCCCTACCTATCTATTATATTTTATTAAATCATTGTTTCATTATGGCCATTTTTTTTCATTTTGAAATAATATTTTGAAGCATTTTTTTCAACGTGGCATTGCACCCTATACACATCAATCTCTTCTTACCACAATGGGACATCGTCTTGTATAACCAACAGTTTCTTCCTACTACAATGAGACAGCGCTATTAATACTCATCACTCTCTTCATATCACAATATCCAGAACTTTTATATAATAAAATTTATTTTAAATAATAATTTATATATTTATTTGCATAATTCTAAAGATACAAAGTTTAAGAAAACAATAAAGTTTTAAATAAATAACTAAAGTTTTCTTATATACAAAAATTAATTAAAACAGAAATTTTCATTTGCTTTTCAATAAATAATTTCAATTAAGGAGAGTTAATATGTAATATTATAATATTATAAAATTTTTAAATAAATTTTTTTCATTAAAATTAGTCGATGCATAATATTATACATATAACTCGGTTAATAACTGAAGATTGTTTCACAAATTATTTTATATATAATTCAATTAATTAAAATAATACATAAATAATTTTTTGTTGTTGTAGTTTACTACTTTTCGAAAAAAACACTTTATAATTCATTATTAAAAAATTAATTTTGTTTTGACTTTTGTATATATTATTGATAATTCTTTTTAAATAAAATTTTCTAAAATCTAAATAAATTAATATAAAGGCTTCTCTAAAATAACTGAAATAAAACCATATTTTCTTTATATATATTTAATTTTGTATAAAAAAAATTATATAAAAATAGAACGAATTAAATAAAAAATAGTTTTACAAATTAATAAAAAAATTTTGTACTGAATAATTAAATATTTTGTTAAAGTTTGAAAAAGTATATATATATTAATAAATATACAAATTATTTAATTTCATTAAATTTTGACTACACCTCAATACAAGTATATCTAAGTATGTAAATTAAATCTTTTCTTTTACATTCATGAATTTTATATGACTAAACAATTTGCTTCTTATAAATTAAAATAAAAAATAATTGCATTAATTTTATTTAATAAATATTTCTTAATGTCAGAAATAGAGGGGAAACGCAACATTAAATATAAAGCAGTTTATCGTATTTTAATAAAAATTCCTGTCACTATTAATTATTATTTTCAGCCACAAATAGTTTTTATAAATATTTCAACTACTTTCAAATTAAAAATTTTATATTATTTATATTATATTTATTTTTATATTTATATTATATTTAATATTTAAATAAATTTATTTTATATTTGAAATAAAATTTCTAGTAGTAAATAGTTGAGTGCAAACGTTTTATATAAAAATTGTGGCAATTCGCCGCAATAAAAAATTGTGTGTTTCGTTACCATATTTCTCCTCTGCAGAGCGTAAAATGCATAAGAAACAAAATGAATAACAGAACACCAACTCAAACCCTTAAGAAGCCCACAAAAATGCAAACAAGAATGCTCTCAGCAGCATACAAATTTCCTGCTCAAAACACAAGCAAACAGTAATCGTTTTACTCACGCATATAGTCACAGCTAAGTCCAAAAACAAATGCAAAGCCAGCAGCGCAGCAACTGCGTAAACTCAAATCAGCAGTTGGATGTTTGTACATTGTTATTCTATATTTACATAAATTAATATAACTTATAAAAAAATATTATTTTAATATGTCATGTCATTTATAGATGAACACTTTAAATTTTATTTATAAAATATTTCAATTAATATATAAAAAAGAATTTATTTAATTAATTTTATTTATTAAAATTAATATTGGTTTGATGATCCTCCAGTGCTTAGTTAGCATTTACCGCATATAAATTTATAAATTTATAAATTTGTGTAATTGTTGTGCTAAGCATGTGCTAACGAATTGAGAGCGCAATACAAAAACAAAAACAGCAACAAATACAACAAAATATAAAATGTTATTTGGTTTTTGGTTTTTGGCTCTCTTGCTCGCGTTCGACTGCATGTATTTTTTTAGTTGATTATCAACTTGTGACGATTGTGGAAGTTTAATCGGATTTTTTCCGTTCATTCACAACAGTCTTTCGTTGTATATTGTTGAGAGTGGTTATATGTAACGCGGCAGTTAAGTGAACAGCACAAGCAGTGCATTGCTAACTAACAGTACGTTATTATTTGAACCGCGTTTTTTTGAAAAAAGTGTCAAGTGTGAAAAATTTTATAGCTAATAAAAAATTAATTAATAAAATAAATAATTGCTTGCAAAACAAACAAAAAAAAAAAATTAAAACAAATCGCTATAATAAATGAAAAAAAAAACTGTTATTGAACTATAAACCAAAAAAATATAATTAATTTTTTTATTAATAAAAAGTGTAATTTACAACGCAATTTAGACGTTTAATTAATGCAATTATACATAAATTTCTATATTATTACTTAAAATATACAGCACAAAAATCGATTTCTTGTAAGGCTAAAGTAAAAAGTTTCCATTGCAGCTACAAATTGTAATTTATTAATTTATAACACTTCATACTGCACTCCGCCAACCCGTAAATTATACGAACATTCAAACAAACATACATAGTAAGAATAAGAAGAACACAGCGCTTAATATCGTAGCAAAAGTGGGTGGCAATAAAAACGGGAAGGAGTATAGCCGCCGCCGCTGTCGTTGCCGTTGCCGTTATTGTATGGTAGCATCATCTCCTAGTAAACTTCTTCATTCCCGACAAGAAATTGTAATAAAAAAATTAACACAAAAAGAAAAGCATACTCGCGCGCGCAAGCTTCTTAGGAGCAGTAAGGAAGCACAAGTTAAAATTACAACAACAACAACAACAAAAACAAAAACAAGAAAACACAAAAACAAAAGAAGAAGCAAAAACGTAAACGTTATTAAGGAAAAGCAAGCAGTTTTGTAAACATTGTTTGTGTTATTATAGTTCTATGAATTGCCATTGCCGTTGCCGTTGTTGTTGTATTTGTTGGTGTTCTTGTGTTTTCGTCTTGTAGTAAAGTTTAACAACATTCCTACGCGTCACACACACACACGCACACACACACAGGCATACAAACCTCAGCACGGAGCAGTAGTAAGGAACATACAACACCCAACCCCCCCGAAATATAATAGCATAAAGTTGGGTATCGCTTGAGTCCATAGTAAAAACATTTTATGCCGACACTTGCGTAATTTATTACTTTCTACATAAATAATAAATAAGCATATAAATAAATATATATATATGTATAGATACGTGTGTTCGTGCGAATGTGTATGCATTAATATATAAATACAATATTACACATTAAGGCAAAGGACAACAGTTACAGAAACAGTAACAGCAGAGCCAACCAGCATCGTTAGCATTAAGGCGAACAGCAGAACAGCAGAAAGCAGAACAGCAGAACAGCCGAACAACATAATAGCATAACAGCAAAACGTTAAAAATAAATTATAAATTAAATATAAAAGTAATAAAAAAGCAGATATATTTTGTATTGTGGATATATGTGTGTGTGTATGTATGTGAATAATCACATTGTATGCTGCACAGACAGATTTACACTTATTCGCCCATATCTACAACGGACAAAGTTTGGTATATTTTGTTTTTGTTATTATTGTGAGTTGCTTACGGGCAAGCGAGTGTACAATTATATGTGAACTTCAGTAAAATCCAGCGAGTTGTATAGTTGCGAACTCTCAAGCGCCCTTAGAACAGTGAACGAGCGCCACCGTTGTTGTTTCATGAAAAATTAATAATAATAAAATAAAACAGAAAGGAGAATTAATATTATTAAATAATAAAATATTTTTTTTGGCAGACGAAAAGCAACTTTCAAGTAAGCATCGTCATTGGTATTGGCAGCTAAAGGGACGTAAACGTTAACGTTAACGTCAACGTCAACGCCAACACCGAAACCAGCATAAACATAAGGAAATCCGATTCAAGTCGAGCCATACCAATTCAGTGAACTGTACCCGCCGCACTTCTTAGTACTGCTTCAAGTAAGCCTTAAACCAAACCAAACCAAACCGAACCAAACGCAAACACACAACCACACCAGGCAAGTGTATTAGCAGCAGAGGGCAAGTGTATTAAATTGGGTGGCGATGACTATGCCACAACAACAACAACAACAAGAATACTACAAACACAGCGAGTAGCAGCAGCAGCAGCACAAGCAACAACAATAATAGTCACAAGATTTAATTGGAATGAAAATATAATAATAATAAACATAAAAAGAAATAAAAAAAATCAACAAAAACAGAAACAAAAAAAAAATATATAATAATAACAATAATAAATATAATTAAATTTTATGAATGCTCGGTGCGGTGCAGTGTAGCGCTCATACATAGCCATAGCCCAACTTAATTTGACTTAATGTAACGTACATTTGTCTTTATAAATTTGTGTATTTATGTGCGAGTGTCAGTGTATTAGTAAACAATTTTCCACTGCGTCTGTATGTGGCCAAAGTGAAACGTACGTTTTTTTTTTTTTGGAAACACTGTTGAAATAAATAATAAACATTAATTAATACAACAACAACAACAACACCAACCACAACAAGCACAACAACAAAGCGCAATAATAGCGATAAAAACTTTTGCCATTAATTTGAAGCGAAAGATAAAAAACAAATACATAAAATTATATATATTTATATACTAAAATAAATTAAAATAATAAATAAAATCGGAGCGAAGTTGCTGATTTACTTTTTTATGTTGCCAACAGTCTCAGAACAAGAAGAAATGTTGTTGCACACAGCGGCCCACAGTCGTTAAAATGATTTAAAAACCAAAAAATTGCTGACTGAAAAAAAAATTTAATTCAATTTAATACAAATAAACATAAAATATAAAAAATAATTAATAATGGATATGACAAAGGATAATATTGATTATGTGCATCAAGCGGACAGCTTGAATGCCATTCTACCAAAAGTATCGCCAGTAATTGCAACAACAACAGCCACAAATGACATAAGCGAAGTAACCTTTAAGGCAAACACAGCCACAGTCACACCCACAGTAAGTCCAGTTAGCGCTGCAGCCACTTTAAGTCCACTGTTGCCCAGTACTGGCGGCAACGCAGCTACTACAAGTGCCGCACTGGAGACAAATACCGCTCCAGTGCGTCCAAAATCTCTAACGCCAGATTTAATGAAAACATTTGGCAACATTACCACAGCAGGTGATCTAACACCACCACCACGCCCATTGACATCTAGCGAAGTGGTAGGATTGACTGCCTCACTTGACGATCCTGATATGCGCGTTGATACGCCTGTGCCAAAGTCGCGTTCATTGCCCGCTTCACCCAATCACTTGACTTCGCTGCCACATATGGCGGCACTTTTTGAATTTGGACGTGATTATGGTGTGCCTGCAACACATGCAGCATCACTGAAGTTACCCAAACCCACACGTGAAGCACTGCACACAGAGAAATCACCCAGCAAACCGAAAACGGTGCCCAGTTCCAATCAACAGTTCTGTTTACGCTGGAACAACTATCAAACTAATTTAACAAATGTTTTTGATGAACTGCTACAGAACGAATCCTTCGTGGATGTCACACTAGCGTGCGAAGGCCAATCCATTAAAGCACACAAAATGGTCTTATCTGCCTGCTCACCCTATTTTCAAGCGCTATTCTACGATAATCCTTGTCAACATCCCATCATCATAATGCGCGATGTACGTTGGCCTGAGCTGAAGGCACTCATGGAATTCATGTATAAGGGCGAGATAAATGTGCGACAAGATCAAATAAATCCGCTCCTTAAAGTTGCCGAAATGTTGAAAATACGTGGCCTAGCCGAGGTAAGCTCCGGCGCACACGGCGTTGCTGCACATCCCATGTTACCCGAACAGCGCATGACTGTATACGACGATGAAGAGGATGACGATGACATAAACGATGCCAGACATTTGCTAACTAACGATGATGATGACGATGACGATGAGGAAGCTTGCCATAAACCAAAACGTGCACGCATACTCGATGCTGCTTTGGAAAAATTACGCGCACCCACAGCTTTGGAGTTGAACTTGAGTGCACATCATCAACGCAAGCGTTCACGTGATGGTGCTCTATTGGATGATAGCATTTTGCGTCGTAGTCGCTCACATACGCCACTACCAAGACCAACAGAGAAGCAACACAATGCTGCAGCTGCTGAAAATGCTCCAGCTAATGATGCCGCATCCAATACACAACCCATTGCCATGACAACTTCCACAATTGTACGCAATCCATTTGCTTCACCAAATCCAACTACTGCATCCAATAATAGCGTCACTACAAACACATCATCTACTTCCTCTTCTACCACTAGTTCTGGCACTTCTTCCTCATCGGCTACTTCAGCTAGTTCAGCATATCGTCCAACGGTTGGTTGCTCATCTCCACTACCGTCGGCACATGGCAACAGTGCACAGCGATCCTCACCAAATGATAATGGTACTCCAAACAGTGCCAATACACATTCCCATCCTGCAGCGGCAGCAGCTGCTGCTGCGGCTGCTTTGGCAAGCTCACATCATCCACATCACTCACATCATCATCTGCATCATCCGGCCGCAGCTGCCGCTCAACAACTGGCACAACAACAACTTCATGCCGCGGCACACTCGCACGCAGCCATGTCGGCTGCTTTGGGTGCCTCGTTGGCTGCGGCTGCCGCTGGCAGTAGCGGTGGAGGCGGTTCAGGCGCTGGCGCTGGTGCCCATCATGAGGAATTGGAAATCAAACCAGAAATCGCTGAAATGATACGTGAAGAAGAAAGGGTAAGTGAGATTTTATTTTTTTTTCTAAACAACTAGAACATAATTTTTAGGTAATTTAAGTAAAAAATATTTTTTATTGTTAAATTGAACGCTGAAGATAGTCTATGTTATAGTCCAAAATATTTATATAAAGTATTTTTTTTTTGAAAATTATAAAAAAAAATTTAACATCAACCTAAAAAGTATTGCTTATTTGAGTGTTAAATAATCGATCTTAAGCTCGGTTAAATTTAATTTTTTTAACTTGTATGTAATAGAAAAATATATTATTTTATAAAATTTATCTGAAAATTATTTCTTATTAAAAATTATTTATTAACAGGAAATTATTGCATATTTAACTAACAATTGACATTAACTTTCCTGGCGCTAGCTTGTGCCATTTACAGTTTGATTAAAACAAATTATTTATTTATTTAAATAAAATAGTATTGAATAAATGTTTTTAAATAAAAGTAAATAAATTAAGACAAATAGAAAAAGTAATTTATTTACTAGGACTATAATTTATTATTTTTATAAATATTTATTTTTTAAACCGAGTGTTTGCAAAGTTTTTACCTATTTTACTACGCGACTAATAATTTTATATATCTAACATCTAATTTATTACTATTATTTTCAAAAATAATTATTTATTATTATTATTTATTATACACAACTTATAATAATACACAACTTTTCACATCATTTTTAAACATTATACTTTATTTCCACCAATATTTCGACTATAGTCTAACATATATATAGCCTTCTCCAGTTTATAGCCGTAGTGTGGTTTTATGAAAATATTATCAATTTAAAAAGTAATCTTTCTATATTGATGACAATAATTTACTTAATTGAGTAAAATATTTGGATTTTCCAAATAATATCTTGCGGATACTTCAAAGTATCTTACTTTAGTTGACTTAATTTTTTGACTTAATTAATTTTCCATAGTAGAAAAATTAAGTTTAAATGAGATATTAATTATTAAACAGGATTTTAAATTACTTATTCATAAAGTAAAATGAATATTAATTTTATACATTTTTTATTAATTAAAATCTAAAGAATGGCAAAATTTTTCTGAGTCACAGTCATAAAAAGAGTAAATTGTAGTGCGATGATATTTTTTCCAAGAAATTTTTAAAAAATTATTTTAATTTTATTTCCGTTTTAAATTCAAATTTATTGTAATAAAAGTATTAAGGTATATATCATTATCTATATATTCAATTCAAAACTAAATTTTCAACCTCATAATTTTAAGTTCCACACAAACATTGTTTATATTTAAACTAAATATGATTCACATTTCTTAATTAGTTATTAGATTAATAAGAAAAAAAATAGTTATACATATTAATCATTTTAGTATTTAAAAATTTAAAATTTAATATCAAAAATCAAAAATAAAAGGTTTAGCATACTTATAAAATACATATATGTACATATAATACTTATTATACTTCGTTTCTTAAATTAAATTAGCTGATTAAATTAGCTGATATATTCTCTACCATTTTCTATAAAATATTACTGCTAATAATATTAATAAAATATTTTTATACTATAATTGTTAAATTTAGTCTTTAATAAAAACTAATTCTAACCGGCCCACATTACATATTGAATCTATCCTTAAAAAAATTTTAGTACCTTAAGCCAATATAACATTTTACAATCGCTTGATGATTGTAAAAAGTTATAGGAGGTTGTTGCCTCCTATAGTTCCCTCTTATTATAATAATAATTACAAACTTTTATTAAAATATTTTTGAACGGTCAGTGTTGATTGGTCAGTGTTGAATTATACACAACGTTTTAGATTAATTTAAAAAATATATTTTATTATTACCGATATTTTGATTACAGTGTACAGTCATTGAAATATTGGTGTCTATCTATTTGACTATGACTTGACTACAAAAGTTCCTTTTTTAAAAAATATTTTAAGGTAGTAATGAAGAGAATGATACCTACCTAAGGGCTTTGACAATATTTTTAAGCTGACGGATTGATGCTATTTTGAAACATTATTAAACATTATATTTTTTATTAAATAATTTATTTATATTTCATGTTATAAGTCACTAATATTTCTACTATAGTCAAGGGTTCAGTGCTCTGAAAATTTCTATTGACTATAGTCAAAATATTAGTGCTAATAATATATAATTTTGAATAATAATTTAAAAAGCTGTGGATTATTTAAAAAAATTGTTCAATTAGCCAGTTTAAAAATATTGGTATATTGGAACATTTCAAAATAATTTTTCATATTATTATTTTAATGTATTGTTTTGAGTATTACATTAATCCATATACCAAAGTCTCTCTGACTGCATATCTAATTGTGATAACTAAATAATCTAAATAAATAACTAATAGCTGCAATAATAAAATTAGTAATTGTCATTGAATTAACTTCTAATAATAGGGTCATTCTAGAATATATAGTCTTAGGTATAATATAAAACGGCCGAAAAAGTACACCTAATTTCACTCCTTGCATTTTGAATAAAAGCAATGGATCACAAGGAAGTGGACCCGAGAAAATAAATTTGTGGTATTTTCTTATATTAAGAATAATAAGCACAAAAAAAATAAAATAAAATAAATGTGTTATCTGAGCAGTTCCATTTAATATCTATTATAATTGTAAATATATACTTAAATAAATTCTATTCAATAGCTATTATTGCATGATTTAGTGAAAAATATATCATGAAATGGAGAAACTGGCTATGCCTTTATTTTCACTACCCGTATGTCAAATATTGGGATACATCTATTATAATATCTGTTATAAATTTAAATGAATACTTGACGAAATTTCTTACAATATCTGTTATTATATTATTAACTAAAATAATAAGTTATCAAATAAGGAATCTGACTATGCCCAAATATTCACTATTCTTATATCCCATATTGCGGTGTATCTATTATAATATCTATTATAAATTTAAATGATAAACTCAAATATCATTAACTAAAATATAAGTCCTCAAATGGGTAATCTGTCCATACTCATATTTTCGCATTTCCCTATTGAGACGGCTCTCCTTTCATGTTAAAATATTCTAAGATATTACTAAAATAGTACACTTTTAGGGAGAGTGAGAGAGAGTTAGCTACCGCTACTTAACCCCTAACCTTTTTCGTTACGCATGTTGATATAGAGTAAAAGGGTCGCTAAGGGTAATTATATTTTATTTTCTTCTGTTTTTATATAGATTGTTTCTTTGATGTGTGTGTGTGTTATATTAGTCATGCCTAATCTGATTCACCCAATCTTTCTTCCAAAAGAGAATGATATTTCTTGACTAAATTCGTAATTAAGTCTTTCAAGAGAAAAAAAATATATTGCTTTATTGACATTAGCATTTATTATATGTAAATATTAGTATGAATAAATATTTTAAAATTATATTTAACATTTTAGTTCTAAATTATAGACTTGACACAGTCAGTGTTTAAAACTTGAGAAATTAAAATAAAATTTTTTATTTGTTAAACAAAATAAACATTTTTATTGTATCGTCGCAGCAAATAAAATTACACTAAAAATCATAAAAATAGTTTACAAAGCAAAAGCACATCATTACGTCTAATGACTATGAAATTATATTTATAAAAATTATTAATAATAATATTAATTTAAATATTTGCTCAGATTTTGCACTCGAAATGAACATCATTTCGCAATTTGTAGTCATTAACATGAAATTATTTCGAAGACGGGCGAATGGGCGAATCGACTTAAAAGGCACTTTTGCGAAGTCGGCTACGACAAGCCACATAAACTCTGTCACAATTTCAAATAAAACAAATGAAATTATATTAAATGCAATTTCTTATGTAAACAAAATTTAAAAAATAAAAAATAAAAAATAAAAAAAAATAAATAATAAAAATTTTACAAAATGCGCACATTAGGAAAAAAATTTACATTGCAAATTATGCAATTTTGATTTCGAATTCAATGCAAAAATAATCATTTGTTGCACTTTTGTTAGATTTTGTTGGCTTTTGTTTATTAACTAAATAAACTAAATTAAGTATAAACAATAACAAAATAATTTAATTTTTGTTAAAGAAATGCATTTATGCACTCTAAAAGTCAAGTGGTTAAAAGCGTTTTGTATAATTTGTTAGCTGCACCTCTCAACATAAACTTTGCAAATATATATCGCTAAGGATGACCCAAATAACTAGTATAAAATATGTAAATGACATATGTCTACACGTTTTATTTGATTTTTTTAAATTTCTATAAAAATTAAATAAACACGCGTTATTGTATAACATATGAAATACCAAAGTGCTTTTAAGGGTACTCAGGATATGGATTTTATGTTATAGTATAGTATAGTACTATATCTTGTATATATACACAAACTTCATACTATTAATTAAAAAAAAACATTGGACATTGATTTCAACTGCAAGGTTAACATTTAGCACTACAAAGTTGCTATTTTTTAATTCTTAATAATTAATAATTGATAATTAATAATTACAAATTAGAAACAATGAACTTGCTTTTTAGTGAAATTATTTTATTTACTTACATTTATACATATCTACATACGCACACACTTATTAATATAATAAAAACTATAAGTAAGTTTAAGAACATCTACGAAAATGTAGCAAAAAAAAAAATAATTTTTAAAAAATTTAATTAAAAAAGATTAAATTTTAAAAAAATTAATTGATAAAAATTAATATGAATAAACCAATTAATTAAAAATAAGTATTTGAAAAATGATTATAAGTTAAATAATTAATTAATTTAAAAAAAATTTATTTGAAAAAAAATTATTTAATGAAAATAAAACAATTAATTTAAAAAGAAGTAATTGAAAAATTATTATAAGTTAAATAATTAAAAAAATTTTTTAAAAAATTTATTGAAATAATAAAAATTAATTGGAATAAGAGGAGTTCGATTAAATTGAGGTAATGTACATTGAAATTTTCTAGGAATTTTTTGCACTGCATTCATGTAAATATTTATTTATTTATTTATTGCACTTATGTATTATTTTTATTTTCAAATTTATTAAAGTTTTCCAATTTATTTAGTTATTTATTAAACATCTTATAACATTTTTGTAATGGTAATATCTAATTTAGCTAATTTTTATCTAATTTACCCTACTCGAAAGTCTGGTCAACACAAACATTCGCTGCCATATCGGCATAATATATTATTTCCCTCAATTTACCATCAATTTACACAAACTCGTACATGGCCCTAATATATGATACGTATTCAACATTTTAAATTCACCTCAATGGAGCACCTATCGCTCAAATTAACAGCTGTTTTATTCACCAATAAGAATTCTCCCCTCACAATTCTTTAATTGAGTGATTGCTTTGTCCTTTTTATTAGTTATTTTATATAAATATCGATTGATTTGTTTAAATTAAATTAATGTAAGTGTAAATATAAAAGGAATATATATATGTATATGTATATACGCCTCAACATTGCACATACTTAACTTTTCCTTCTATTATATGCAAGAGTTTGTCTAGTTTTCTGCTGGTTTTATTTCTTTATGCATTTAAATAAGTGTAAAACTTTTAAAAATTGCAAGTTAATGTACTGCAAATTTAATTATTTACACCCACCCCCGTACACACACCAACTGTTTTATTCTTGCCATCACTGTGTGTGTGCTTATACCAACACTTGCACCCCGTAATGGCAGCGCTTTACCGCAATCAACGTTTCTTTGTTAATTTATTGAAAATAAATGAAAAATCTACAAACAATACAAGAGCAAAGAACACCAAAAAAGGACCGAAAGGAGGAAAAACTATAGAAAAATTAAAAGAAACAAAGCAGACAAAGTGCAAACAATGTGAAAATAAACGTAAAATTGCTGCTTTACAAGGCGCCAACAAAACACACCCAAAAAACTTTGCACTACACACAATCAAACAAACAGACACATTCACACTCACAATCACAATCTACTAAACATACCCACATACATACACACACACACACACATAACTACGCACTCAAAGACTTTGTAGGGAGATACTAGGAATAATAAAGACTTTGCTTTATGTGCACAAATAGTGTGGACAAAAACTAAAACAAAAGAAATTATAAGAAGCCAACATTCTTCAGACCCCCACCCTCCCTACAAACATAAACCCGTAGCTACCCAACTTCACACCAGCTTCATCACACTAACTTCAAAGTAGAAAATGGTAGAAAATCTTAGCACCCCGCACTTGGCTGGTTGCTTTCTTAAAAAGCGCGAAAATTTCTTACAGAAATTGGGTGTACCAAGAAATTCATAAGGAATGCGTAAATTGTTTGTATCCTGTTGATAAAAATATTCCTTGAACTTACAAATTCATTTTATGTTTTCCTCAATATACTTGCGAATTGCTGTGCTCCTGTGCCAAAGCCAAAAATTACTACAATTTTTGCTACGCTTTTCGCTGCCAACTACAAACTGCGAACTGTAAACTGCAGCAGTCAGCAGTCATTCAATTTACGAGTAATTCTGCTTGTTGCCGCCGTATGACACTTCTTCCTTCTGCTTACTGCTGTCTTTGCACTTTACACTTTACTACACATTTTTAGTGTTGCAGCTGCTGCTACTATTGCCGCTGCTGCTGCGCTGCTTTGTCTTTTGGTGTTCAGTGTTCAGTTTTCAGTTTTCAATGTTCTTTGCTGTGCAAACATTCATTCACAAAAATTTTGTGCTACTTGCCCAATTGCCTGACTGCCTGGCTGTCATCATGCCTTCTCTACTGCTTCTGTTATTGCCGCTATTGTGCCATTGCGGAGCATCAAACATGCTGCGTAGGAGCACAACAACAAAACGGGAACTACTTACTCTACTCATCGCACTGACTCTGTTGTTCTCTGTTTACATTTTTGTGCGGTTGTCTTCTGAGTTCTTTGACTTTTGACGCGTCTCAGCTTTTCTTTGCAAAATTTGCAATATTTTGACAAAAAGAAAGAAAATAAATAAAAATTTACAAGAAGAAATACACAAATAGATTCCGAAGAAAGTTTTATTTCGTGCAATGGGCAGTAGAGGGTGTCAAAAGGGAGTGCTTGAGTTTGCTTTTTTTATTTCTATTTCAGTTACAAATTTTTAATTAATAAAATTTATTTAATTACTTAAAAATGGTTTTTGCCTATTAGTCATCGTCATGATTGACGCACATTTGGTGGCAAAAGTTTTAGGAAAAAATTCTATTTTCTGAAATATTTATTGTTTATTGTACGAAATAATTTCTTTAATATCGAAACTTAAAAATTAGTAATTCTTTCGCATTTAATTTAAATAAATCATTATTATATAAACATTTAGAGTACGCGTCAATCAAGTACATTTTATACCGAAAACAATAATTTAAGGAGTACCCTTCGTATATATAAATAAAACATTGCACACAATTTTAATTTTTATTTATTTGAAAAATGAAATAAAATATTGTTTTTTTACTGTGAATGGAAATTTATTTTAAACATTTTTAAATAATTTAAATTGTAACTCATAAATAAAATAAAAGTCTGTTAAAAAGTCTTTCGTCAAAAACAGGAATGTTTTTAGATTTTTGTTGTTGGTTTTTTCTTAACAAAATATTTCCTTAACTCCATGTAGTTTACAGTTGTGGTGTTAAGAAAGCTCTGTTAAGAACAGTTTATGTTAAAAAGATTATTTAAAAAAAAAATTATATTAAGAAAGTTAGGTTACGAAAAGGACTTAAAGCTTTAGGAAATTGTCTAAAAACAGATCAAAAATTATATTGGCTCAGTTCCAGTTATCGTTGCAGTTTTTTATTTTACTTCGATAACAATTATTAGATCAGATAATTTTATAGATCCCTCGTCATTACTGATGAACACTTTAACCAGCTGTCAAGAAAACGATCTTATCTTAAATTGACTATCATTATCATTATTATATATGGTCCACTCAACAACTTAGCTAGTTTCACACTATCAATTTTTTTCTTTTTTTTCTTTTTGGTTTCCAGTTACTGATATTCACCTTGCGGAAATCTTGCCGCGCACTGTCACCTCAATTTTTTCTTGGTCTGTCGAGTTTTCTAGTTGTTCTAAATTTGTCTTCCAACATTAGTGACGGTACATTTTTTTAAGCATACAGACCTAGTCCTAGTTTTTCTAAATGCCTTGTAATGATACCCTAAATGATTATGAAAGTCAAAAGTCTCTGTTATTTCTTTCTACTAATTTTATAGAAGATTTTTTCTAGTTATATCTATTTTTCGTATTATTATTATTTACTTTAAATATAAATATCTTCAGCAAGCTAAAAAAATGCTGTAGATACCACTTAAATCTACTTTGTTTTTATGTATGAAAAAAAAATTTATATTAATTAAATATTTTTTAATTAATAACTGAAAGTGATTTAAGGAAATTTATCAAGAACATTCAATAAAAATTCTTTAATGTATAATTTATAGCGTTAATCAGGTATGCCTATTAAGAATAAAAAAACTCCGATAGTAATATTTTATACATGAAAGTATATATTTAATAAAATTTATATCTTACATATAGTTGACTTTTGCACCTTAATATATTAATTTTTTTTTTTAATCAAATTATTTATGATACAATAAAATATATTTTATCTTATATTTATACGCTTCCAGTTAAAATTGCGTAATTTTAATATAATTACAATGTTGCTTTAGCGGTCGATTTGCACCTTGCGGAGTGGCAGCCAAAGTAGCCAAAGTAACCAAGACCGTAGAGGTTATGCAGAGTGTGACGGGGTGTTATTATATAGTTTAACAAGTTTATGCAAAACTGAGATACAGAAGTTTGGTACCAGCTCGAGTAGGACTGTGAGTGGCATGTGTGGATTTTCTGTGTTCGTTTGGCGGGTCGTTAAATTTTATTTGCTGAACTTAAAATGGTTCTTTTTTTATTAAGCTGCTATTAGTGTTAAGATATCCTTGGGGCTAGACTTTTTATATGACGTGTGCGGTAGTAGATATTTATATGCGTTAAGGGACTAATTTGATCATAAAAATATTTTTCTTAGTATTAGATATTCTAACTGCAGTGTTTTCTTATGATCTGAGTTTCATGCTTTGAAATACACACTTAGTATAAACTATTTAGACAATGTTTATTTTTACTGATATTAGTGTCTAGCATTCTACTAGTTAAAATTATATAAATGGTAAAAATTTTACTACTTGATAAGGAGTTGAACTTGTATGTTTGATTATTTATACTTTTCAGTTTTACTTCATATATTAAAATTGGAGTAGATTGGAATTATGTTTTTACCATGTTTGATTGATTGGTTGCAGTGGTAAGTCAGCAGATTCCAATTAGCGACTTTAACTACTTTAAGATATAAAAGCGCAAACTAAAGCCATCCCATTGACATTAGGTGATTTAACAGATCTTTCGTCTTTACCGTTGAACAGTCAAAAACGTACTCTCCTAAAAACCTATTACTCCAGGAGGTCAGAGCTGGGCATATAGAGAGAAAATGATTAACAGTTTCTTTTTCCTGCAAGTTTCTACATATTCTGCAATTGGTATTAAAGACAATGCGCAATTTTTCTGCTAAGTTTCTATCAGTGACTAGGGAGAACTTCAGTGAGCGTTGTAGTATTCATGGGGTTCCTTTTCATGAGTTCCAAAGATCTAGTCTTATTATATGAGGGCCATGTTCACCGAGATGTTATACCTGAGCTAATTGTCTTCGTTGTAAGCATTTTAATTTTAATGAGTTCCGAAGATCTACTCTTATTAATCGGAAGTTCCAATTGTCTTCCATTTGTTATTCACAAGCTGAAGAAAGTAGTGTAGTATTAATATTTTTAATTTACTAAAACAGTAGAGAAAAGTTCGGAACTTAAACCAGTATCCCTAGGGATACATCTAGGGAAGCAACAATGCGGCCCAAACCGTCTGTCGTATGTTTTTACCACATGCTGCCAAATTTTTTTTATTCTTGTTAAATTTTACAAGTTCTTGTCATTTGTGCTTTGATAGTTTATAACTAAATTATGATTTATGTTAGAGTCCCTAATAGCACATAAAACTGAATTTCAAAATATTCGAGGATAATAAATATGTTTTCGCTGTTATGTATTAATGTTTTCTGTGTACACTGAGAAAATAAATTTCAACAATTTATTTGCATATTTCATAGCTAAATATGGCAGTTAAAAGCTACTTCTATTAACTGCGCATCTAACAAATCAATAAATAAATAAAGAATAAATTTAATAAATAAAAATCCATATGATATATATTTTTTTTTATTAATTTTATTATCATTAATAAAAATATTTTTAACGTATCTTTTATTATTTTCGTGAATTTCTAATATTCATTTATTCGCTCGAACCAAAGTACAATGGCATTCTTCGTATTCAAAGTCGCATTTTCAATCCGCTGTTCTATTGTGGGTCGCTGGTCTATACAACCTCGTACAACCACCCCAGTTTATTCTGCTACATTCAGCATTTATGCTCACTTAAACCAATTATGATTTCTATTTATTTTCTATACATATCTTATACATATCTTCCAAATACAAATATTTCAACTTCAACTTCAACGTCAACGTCAGCAGCGTTAGCATTCATCTTGCAACTGTTATTGTTTCCGTCAATTTTATTTAATATATCTTCGTTTATTTATTTTTTATTTATTAATTTTCTGCTGTTTATTTTATATATTTATTTTATGCTTTGTTATTGTTATTGTTTTAACTTTATTTTATTTTATTTTATTTTATTTCATTTCATTTTATGTTATTTATTTGTCGTATTGCATTTTTTCCCTCACTCTAAATATAATTGTATCTGCTGCGTATCTTTGTATCTGTATCTATAACGATGGCATGGGTTCGTTTGTGTGTTTACCAAAGAAGAAAATTATAGGTATTTGCCCTTATGGCGAAGCAACGAAGCGAAACAATAAAATATAATAAAATATATATACAAAGTATTTATATTTCGACATCGGAGCAGTAATAATAATAATAACAGCAGCAACAGCAGCAACAACAACAACAACAATAACAGCAACAACAATAAGAGCATCAGCTACAGTAATAACAACAACAATAACAACAACAACAAACAATAATAATAATATGAGGAATAGTAATAGCAACATTTGTTGGTAGAATGTATCTGTTGGATACGTGTATATCTTTGTATCTGATATCTTGTATCTTGGTATCTTGTGTGCTGTGCGGTAGTGCTGTGTTGTGCTGTGCTGTGCTGTGCTGAGCTGAGTACACTATGTGCTGCGTTACATTGTGGCAAAGTGACTTGCAAAGAAATTGAGCGCAATGGTGCGCAATTAAAAGTAACAAAATTAATGTAGCACATTTTTTTCCTTTTCTTTTCTTGCTTTATATTTATTTATTTATATTTGTATTTATATAAATTGTATACTCTCAGATATATTTCTGTATATACATATATATATATATATATTTATATATTCTTTAATTTTTATCTTTGCTCCGGCAGTGACTGCCACTTTGTCTTTGTAAGTTGCGCTTGTGAACAGAGTCAAACTGGTGCTCCTATATTATTATTGTTATTATTTTTACAATTATGGAAATAACAATTGGTAACATAATTAAATATTTTGTTTTTCTTTTATTTTATTGTATTTCCTTTTGGTAACAAGTTATATGCGTACAATACAATTGTATCTATGCATACTCGCAAATGTATCTTAATGTCTTTAGGTATCCGTATGTTTGTTTGTCTCTCAGGAAATGCCATACTTACTTTGTACATTGACTATATATAGTTGTGTGCAGCTGCGCGTTTTGAGATAATGTACAAAATATGGTTGAAGAGTGATATATATTATTTAAAAATATTTATTGTTTTTAATAAATTCATAAAATTTGACGGCGGTATGATATCGTAAGTTGTACTCAAAGAAAAAAAGTGCTGTAATAGCAGTTCAACAGGAGCGGAATTAATTCGTGAGGTAACTTAGGTATCATACATAGTATAATTTTTGGACTTTTGGACGGTACAAAATTTTAATATAACAATTTCAATTTTTAACGAATATTAATTACGTATAAGTGTTAGAAACAAAGTAGGTTGTTGTAAGACAGGCCTAAGTCCTACACGGACTGTCACACCAAGGATGATGAATATAAGCGTTATAGCTAATTTTACTATACAGTATTTTAATTACATAAATATAATATAATAAATATAGTCTTATAGTTTGTTTCAAGTAATTCAGAAAGGTAGGAAACGAAATAGAAATCAAAAATAAAATACATATAAAATCAAAAAATAAGTATACAAACTCTGTTACAGGTTAGGAAAATTCACATAAATGATGTAGTTGAAGAGGGAGAAATCGAAAAAACAAAACGTTAAAAATATAGTAAAATATTAAGAGTATATAAAATATAGAAAAAGTTAGAAAAGGTATGTTTAAATGATATACATGAGGAAGTTAAACGAATATATTAAAATAGTAAGATATCAAAGATGTATGAAAGAACTAAGTCTGTAGAAATTGAAAACAAATAAGATACATACCTAGACCGGTACCAAGTGCATTAACCACCGGATCGTTAACACTACTAATTAAAATTATAGTAAAATGAGCTGCGATGGACTTTCATCTTGTAAACCCCCGAAACCTTAATACCACTCATTGATGTTGTAATTAAGTGAGCAGCGATATCTTACGTTGTTTAAACTCCAGAAATCTTAACACCAATGAATAAGTTAAGATAGTTAGCTGCAATAGCTTACGCAATTTCATAAATTTGTAGATTTGACCTGCATTGTATTAATAAATTCTCAGCATTTTTTTTAGCAAAGTAATGAAGTAATACTCTGTATACATGCCTATAAATTACCCTATTAAATTGAACTCACATGAATAAAATAACAAAGTAAACACGTTCACTTCACTCATGTACGCAGTCTATGCACAAGAAAGCTCAAACATACATATCACTAAATAGTTAAAAACAAAGTTAGTGTTAAATAATAGTACCAAAAAAGTGTAATAGACTAATAGATTATTTGTTATAAACTATTGTATATATTAGAATCTATTATATATATTATAATCTATTATATAATTCCATTTTTTATTGATAAATAAAATTCTCATTATGTTTAAAAAATGATGAGAAATAATACTGTATAAACACTTTCATTGTTAGAGAGGCCGGCACTTTTACCTCAGCCGGCACTGTTTATTGACTAGTTTTCAAGATAAACACAGTTTAATTTAATCTATTAAAAATTATTAAATATTTTATTACACCTTGTAGCGCTTTTTCCTGTAGGGCTGAAGCTGAAATTGCATTTATTAGTTAATATTATTAATTTTCTTGTTATACACGTATTTGCTGTTATTATTGTTAATGGCGTTCATAATCTTATCAAACGTATTTAAAGATTAAAATATATATTTGCTTATATTAAACGATAAGTAGGTACTGAATAATATATATATTTGTATAAAATTTTATTATTATTTATGGAATGTATAATAAAATAAATTAGTTATTTATTTTTACACATAGACGTTCCTTTAATATTAAAATACAAAATATACCGATTTTTTTATGACTTTTAAATACAAATTGTTGTAGTTGAAGGGGTGGTCATAAATTTTATTTAATATCGATTGTGTATATGTCGGCATGTGGAAATGCCAATTTAGAAGAAGGTCGTTTATATAATAAAAATAATATTTTTTTTTCATTTCTCGTTACGAAACGCTATAGATTTCAAAATTACAAATTCCAATTACATTTATTTTTTTGAGTTATAATTTATGTGCTGCAATATAAGCTTACAGATTTTTATTGGGGTGAGTTCTTATGAAGCCCTTAACATCGTTTCAAAGGCTTTACGGTAGACGACTACCAGACACAAAAGATAAGTTTTAATTAAAGTATTTATAAATAAGGTTTATGGAATTAAAGTTGACAGTAAACGTTAGAAATATTATATTTGAGTACGCAAAGGTTACCCTATTTAAAATAAAATAAAAGTATTAATTGAAATTCTATGGAAATTAAAAGCATAAATATTTTAATTTATTAATTTTAAATAAATAAAATTATATTAACAAAGCAATATCACATGTATATTTTTTTTCTCATTGGAGTTTATAAGTATAAACTTATGATTGCAATCCATACACACACATATGAGCATGAATGTATCTATGTACATATGTAAAAGATATCATGTTAATTAACGTGATATATGAGAACCGATATGAAGCAATTTAAAAAGCAGTGGCAATCCATATTAATGTTGCTGCTTTGTTGTTGTTACTTCGATATCTTTGCCTTTTAATTAAGATTAAAGCTCCAGAGACTTCAACGCAAATGTGCTGAAATACGCATCTTTCGCCACTGTCGGTCGGCATTAATAATGCATAATTTACTTTTATTTTATGTAGCAAACTCATTTATTAGTTTTAATATATTGCATCTATGAACACACATAAATATTAAAGTAACATTATGTATATCTACTTTGCATATGAAGGGATCAATTTTCTGCTTTGTATGGTATATTCTGCTGCACCCTTATTTCTAATAAATTTTTTATCAACTTTGATAAGAAATTATCCATCCTACTCATTTTATGGATTTATTAAATTTTTTTTCTTATGACATTCACTTAATTTGTATAATTTAAGCTCTTAAATCAGAAGAGTAATAAAATTTATAAACTTATTAAATATTAAATTTTTATTATATATTTATTCATTTGTTTTATTTTATATTTATTTATGTATTAAAAAAAATTTTTTTTTTGAAGTAACTGTTATAGAAGTCTTAAAACTTTTCAATCTAGTAATACTTAGATTGAGAAGAGCAGAGCAATATATTGCAGTTCAGAGTTTTATTGTAGGAAAGTAATATATGACAAGTATCGCCAACTTTCTTTATAGAAAATGATTTTAATTAGAACACTATCATATAAAAAGTGAAAGAAAAACCAACATTATTAAATAGATTATCTGAATGATTAACTTTCACACAAATAGTTATCTTCTAAATTAATAATTAGCTAACAAAATAATTTCAATAATTTAATTCAAACAGATGATTTACTATATTGCACTTATTCACTTTAATCAATTTTGTAAACATAAAAAACTCATTGTTGTTGCAAATTTGTATTTCTAATTTTGTACATAGTCTTTGCATTTGCATAGAGCAATGTTTATACACTCTTAAATCCATCAACCATTTATTTAAATGATAAAAGGACATACAAATTGTAAACTTTCATTATACATATACCTACATATATAAAAACAAAAACTTGCATTTTGATACCGCGATCTTGATACTTCTGTTTGATCAGCAACTTTTAGGAGCCTTTGTTTATCGTGAATATATGGACGTCATATGGATCTCCATAGGAGACAATTTTAATGATGATATCCTTAAATAAAAATTAGCTTCATTATTAAAAACGGATCTGTTACAACTATATTCGCAAACATTTATATTTTTAAAATACCAATTATTAATGAAAATGTATTGTTCTTTCGTATACCTAGTTCTCCATTTTTAAGAACCGTGACTGTCAGCTAACATGTTTTTCATTAGGCAATAACTTGCCGCTTAAATATTGCAGAGTTCTGAATTCTAGAGTTGATGGACTCAAAAATATTGAAAATGGTTGGCTACCATTTATTAGTTTAGACATGTGGCTTCATAAAGTATTACACCGCAGTTGTATAAATAGGTCCGCTTTATTATGGAGTAAGCTGCAATATATTGAGGTAATATATACCGGCGTTCTAGAAATAGGACTTTTTTTATTGTGGAATAAGCTGCAATATATTGAAATATACTTATGAGTTATGATAACATATAAGACAAATACTTAAAAATTATGTAGTATAACAAAAGTAAATTATTTTTATTAAAGTAAATTATTTTATTATAAGTTTAAGGCAAATTTGAGTTTTGTAATAATTTATATATCCTTTAGTATTTTTTTAATTATAAAATCTTGAAGGTCTCATAATCATTACCATCTATCATCGATGTTCTTTCTTTATATTTTATAACCATACGCCTTAATTTTATTACTTAGCATTATAAACCAAACTGTGCTGTACGCCACCATTCTGTAGCAGCCCACAATGTCTGGTTTATGGAAAGTGCATCTTCAGTAAGGCAGTAAACAGTTTGTTAACCGCAAAGGCCCATTTGCCTATTTCGTTCCGTAGCTCTTTACGTCTGCTCCCGAAACGCTACGTACGTAATGTGTTAAAAACCTAATAGCAATTGCTGTTTTTGCTGCAACTGCCATTGCTGTTGCAAACACTTCTGCCACCCTTACTGCACTGCCTGGTGCTTTGCCACAATTCAAAATGCAATCTAACATTTGAAAAATTTTGTGCATCACAGCTGTACGCGCTACTAAACTGCAACTTATGTGCCCAATTTTCTAACAGAACCCGGCAATGACTGGGCTGAAAACGTTTCTCCTTGTAATTTTAACCAAAAAGCAGTTTTCCTTCAATTACACACACTCTTAAACACTTTTAACACTTTGTTGTAAGTGCTACTGTTCTGGTATCTCCGCACTCTCATCTAAGCGTTTTGCTTTTATGCAATTTAAGCGGGTGTCTTCCAATACATATGCCAATGTAAAGTATCTGTGTGCGCTCTTATATATTTCAGCTTTCATAACATTTTGGTGTTATGCTGTAGTTGCCTTTTACCTGTGCCCGCTTGCAATATTGCAGTTTTTCCCCTTTTATGTATGCTTAAGCGCTTCTTCGTATAATTTTGATTTTATACAAAAGTAATTTTGTGGAAAATTTCTGCGTTTTAAGTTAATTTTACTTAAAAGCGTTTACCCCAAAATGGAGCAGTTGGATTTTATTTAAATTATACTATAAGTGCCGGTGGTAGGCACAATTTACGTGTACGATTACAAGAACGAGTATAACAAATTTTTGGAGGGCTTAACTACGTGCATATTTAAATTTTATGAATTTAAGTATTGGTAGGAAATATAGTACGTCTATGTATCAACATTTTTTACTAAGTCAATTTACGTATGTGTCTAAAATTATTATGAAATCAAAGTTTAATATTTAATATGCATTCAAATGGAATGGAATATAAAATAACTCAAATAGGGGCTCTGAACATAGCGGATCTTCTGTATTATCAATCGAACCTAACCGAACAGAAGATATTTTCTATTAGATTAAAACACAATATAAATTATCGAGAGTCTCGGTTTCTAACAGAGTGGAGTATTATGACAAAAGCGACAATCAGCTGCTACCGCAAAAGATCCTAATGATACAGAAGATGTTTTGTTATCCAAAAAAGTCAAAATATCTTTCTTTAGTAATTTATTAATATCAGATGAGATTAGGAGTTATCGGAATAAAATTTCACTCCTGCTCTACGTGCAGTCATAAAGTCTATGACCAGATATTTCACTTGCCTTAAGTAGTGTTAAGTAGTGCTCTTTTCAAGGAAATATACTTTATTAAGATGGTAACCTGGATTAATAACATTCTGTCTTCCGTGTAAGGGTCAATATGTCGTCCTTTATTGATTTATTAATATCGGATGGGGATAGGAGTTACAACCAGCTCTACAACCATAAAGAATATGTCTAGAGAACTCATTTGCCCCCAAGTAGAGTAGACATTCAGTCTTTTTATGGATCTAAGAAGGTCAAATTTGGTAAGATAGTAGCGCAGGTCTCTACAGATGATTCCACAGATAACCTACACACATCCTGTGATCTTTTGTTCTAAGAATGGGCGCAGGAGTTTTCTGTTTGCCTACTAAAAAAAATTTGACTATTACTTGGTTCTCAGTCCCATTGGCGGTAATTATAATGATAATATTTTTCTTTACTTCTGGGTGAAGCACACACCTTTAAAATAGCGGTTATAACTACAAAATATTGATATTAACCGTTAAGTATTAAATTTCTATATTTACTATAATTCAAAAACCCTTAAGGGCTTACATTGCAATTTTGTGTCACATTAACGATGTCTATGTATTGTCTCGATGTACTGAATTTTGGGTAGAAATTATTATCTGTAGTTTCTCTCTCATAATGATGGATTGTCTTACCATATGATCCTCAAAAATTTAATATTAAATTCAAGTTCTGTATTAAATGGAAGAATCAACTTCCATGCTGCAATATTAATGTCGTTTTATTTGTATTTTTAAAACATTTCCTCAGACAATTCCTTATTAATTTTATTTAATTTTATTATGTTTACATAAACAATAGTTAAAAAAATGAAAAAAAAAAAATTGTATTATCAGAATGAAAAATAGCTTTCGAACTTTCTAGTGAGCGGACGTGTTTTTAAGCCGGTCTCGGAAAAATTTAAATTTCAGTATAAAAACAAGTAAATAACAATCACTTTTAAAAGAATAACTTTTGTTATTAATACAAAAATAAAAAACAGAAAATTCTCGGACAAAAAAACAATTCCTAAAAGTTAAAAGTGCATAAAATATTAATTTGAAAATAGCGCGCGCTTTTTCGATTTTTGTTGATTTTTGCACAACTTTAATATTAAAAAAAACTCAAATAGCTGACAGAGACAGCAAATTATTTTCTAAAGCTCAAAATAAAAAAAGTGAGCAAGCATTCAAACAAAATATCAGTGCGGTTTTGTGAATATATAAACAAAACAAAAAAGTGCTGATAGAGACAGCTAGTATTATTACAAACGTGTTCCACAAAAGCTGTAATTGGAAGCCCGCAATTCATCACAACACAACATCAAAACCAACATACGTGCTAACAGTGGATTTTGGAATTTAAAGATATTTATTTTATTAATTATTATTATTTTTTATTATTATTATTATTATTATTATTCTTAGTATAATTATTATTCTTTTTTCTCTCTTTTTGTTTTTATTTATATGTTTAATTATTAGAATATAAAGTATAATATTTTACACATTTTCATTTTATTTTTACATCTTCATTTTTATTTTTATTATTTTCTTCTTTATATTAATTTAATTTAATTTTACTTATATTTATATAGTTAATTTAATTTAATATCAATTAATATTAATAGTAGTTAAATTAAGTAAATCTTATAGCACACCTGCTATTTGCATATATAACCACGTATGCAAATGAGCAGTCAAAATCTAGTAAGAAGACATACGATAAGCATTCCAAGTAAACGTAATGCTTATTTGGTAATAGACGCATCGAATACGTTGCCTCTGAAAACTACACAAACTGACAAAAGCTTGTCAAACATTGCACCTTCAGCAACTTCGCTTGCATTTTCCGACTTAGCGAGTCCAAAAAATAAAATAAAGGTCCAAACAGGCATGGAACGCTATGTAAATATGAAACGCAAACTTAGTCCTCAAAAAAGCAATTCAAAAGGTGCTAAAATAACTAAAACCATCAAAGATAGTGCAACTACAAACATTCTTTCTGGCAATAGATTTGCTGAATTAGCTGAAACTACAGATGAAGCTAAGCAGCCTATTAACAAAAATTTTAAACCGCCTCCAATCTACTTGCGTGAACGCAGCTCAAATAAGCTAGTTACAATCCTTGCAAGTCTGATTGGAAATAATACTTTTCATATTGTTCCTATAACTAGGGGCAAAATACACGAAACCAAAATCCAAATCGACACTGAAAACAATTTTAGAGTCATAACCAAATATTTCGACGACAACAAGAAAAATTACTACACATACCAACTAAAGAGTAGTAAGGGCCTTGTTGTCGTAATTAAAGGTATCGAATCAGATGTAGAACCCATTGAGATAACAAATGCCCTAAGCGAAAAAGGCTTTAGCGCTAGAGCAGTTATAAACATTGTTAACAAAGATAAAATCCCACAACCTATGTTCAAAGTTGAACTTCACCCGGAAACTTCTAAGTTTAAAAAAAATGAGAGCCATCCCATCTACAACCTACAGTATTTATTTCACCGCAGAATTAGCGTTGGGAGCCCCACAAAAGAAATGGTCCGGTGCAATGCACAAACTGCCAAGAGTATGGCCACACTAAGTCATATTGCACTCTTCGTACAGTGTGTGTAGCTTGTGGCGAGATTCACCATAGTTCCGAATGCGATAAAAAAGCATTAAAGGATACCAACTCCAAAAAATGTAGCAACTGCAGTGGAAATCACACTGCAAACTACAGAGGCTGTCCTATTTATAAAGAACTAAAGCACAGGTTAGCTCTGCAGAAAGAAGCGTTGCGTAATCCTACAAGAAGCAACACCATTAAATTAGTTGAAGTACCTCAACCTTTAACTTCTAAGCCTGTTACACCAGGTGTTTCATATGCTAATGTCGTTAAATCTGACAAGCAACAAGCCCCTCCAGTTCAAAATAATAGTTTGGAAATAATGATCTCCACTCTCACTCAGAGCTTAACTCAGTTCATGTCAATCATGCAAACTACTCTTAACGAGATAGTTAAAATGCAAAGCCAATTAATGCAAATGTTTTTGTCTAAATAATGAGTACTTTAAAAATTTGTACATGGAATGCAAACGGCTTAAGCCAACATAAACTTGAACTCACAAATTTCATGTCCCGAGAAAGTGTAGATGTTATGCTTTGCTCAGAAACACATCTAACTAACAAAAATTTATTTTCTATTCCTGGTTATTTATTCTATAAAACCAATCATTCAGATGGCAAAGCACATGGTGGTACAGGCATTTTGATACGAAGGGGTCTCAAACATAATTTTCTAGGTACATATGCTCATAATTATATGCAAGCCACATCAATATGCCTTAAGCACACAGGAAAAAATTTAACTTTATCGGGAGTTTACTGCCCTCCTCGCTTCAACATTACTGAGACCCAATTTACGGATTACTTTTTAACTCTAGGTGAAAGATTTCTTGCGGCGGGAGACTACAACGCCAAGCACACGTACTGGGGTTCACGACTCTGTAATCCAAAAGGAAAACAGCTCTACAATTCAATTGTAAATAGAAAAAATGCACTAGACGTAATCTCTCCTGGACAGCCAACATATTGGCCTGCTGATAACAAT
>NC_051846.1:11213558-11246815 GCF_002237135.1 Teleopsis dalmanni
ATCTACTCCATATTGCAAAATAGTTCATTAACCATTAACATATACCAAATTTCATTGGAGTATCTTTATTAAAAACGGAGAAACCCCATATCCGGTTGTTAAGTTTATATGGCAGCTATAAGAAATAGTAGTTTAATTTCAATCGAATCATATGGTGATCAGGGGCCGCTCCCAAAAAGTATGTGTGTAAAGTTTCATTCGAAGAGTTCAAAAGCTGAGAGAGTAGTTTGAACTGAAAAGGTATATATATACTTTACTGATATATACTTTATAGTATTTGCGACGTTTCCTTTAATGCGTTACGAAAATCTGGACAAACTTTATATACCCTTTTTACACTTTTTCGTGTAAAGGGTATAAAAAGATGTTAGTAGGGGCCCCTTAGTTAGTAGTTGCTTATAGGCCTGAAAAATGTAGTTACGCCACTGCCAGTATGTTGTTTAAATAATCCGACAGTGGAGGTATAAAACATACTAAAACAACATAAGGCTACTATAAAACGAATGAGTGGTTAATTAGGTGGATAGTCGTATATAACTGCAATGTTCTAGAGAGCATAAAGAAATCATTTGAAGAGATTACAATTATAAATTACTTAAACTGTTTGTTTCATAATAATCGAGCTTAATAAACTATCGGAATTTTACTTAAGTTATTTTTCAAAAAATATACTTTATGTATATAGCTCTTTCTATATATCAACATAAATAAAGTTATCGATTTGCTGAAATCAAAAATTGGACCACAAGCTAAACATCATTATTTAAATTTGTCTGAACTGGGAAACTTGATTCAGGGTTAAACTTATGTACTTATATATATCTACTGTAGTTTATCTGCTGGTATTTAAATTAGAAAAGTGATCACATTACACAACTTCTTTAAAGCTATTAATTTAAGGACTTAGAATTTTGCCTCATTTATTAATATAATTTATTGTATTATCGACAAAATACAACAATCTAGATTTGAATGTAGAAATCATGGAGAACAGACTTGGATAGAATATTACAAGAATCTGTATTATGAATGAAGCTGATCAATGACACCATAGTAAATGTTTTATTTTAACAAATGATTTTAACACATCAAACAACTCTCAGATTTCTTATCACTGGTTAAAGAATTCCCAATATTAAATAAAACCAAATGAACCTTACGAAATAAAGAACACTCAAATTTCATATCTCTAGTTTTCAAATTTCCAATATTAAATGAGATCAAATATTCTTAACCACACGGAAGACTCTTAGTCTGTTGATTAAAAACCAACATAACTCTAACTGACAAGTTCTTAATAATAAATGAGACTACATTAAAGTAACCCAACAAGTCTCTTAGATTTCATATCTTTAGTTAACGAGTTTTTAGTATTAAATGAGACCAATTAAACCTGACCTAACAAAAAACAGACTCATATCTCTGGTTGACAAGTTCATAATATTAAATGAGACCAGAATCTCCTGATTTAGTGTTCTCCTTTGAGTGAACATCGAAATCGGACATTCATAAAAAATGTAATAAGATGTTTTATTCCCATTCTGGCAGTTGCGATATGCTAGTACTTCAGAATGTCGAAATCGGACATTCATAAAAAATGTAATATGTAAGTTGTTTTATTCCCATTCTGGCAGTTGCGATATGCTGGTACTTCAGAGATATACATTTTGCTGAGAGATATGCATTTTGCTGAGATGATAAAGATGAATATTGTCATGATATAGTATACCACCAACTTCACCTCTGTGTTACTGAAAGTGGACGTCCTTTACAGCTTAGCAGATAACCGTATTGTTACGCTAATTATTGTGTATTTTGAGTTGAAAGTAAATTCCTTTTCACATGTTTTTTGCGTTGTTAAGGATATGTATGGCATCCAACCCCAAAAATCTTTTTATCTAAAATAAAAAGGTATTAAAAGGCTCCAATGTTCAAGTTGTGTTCCGAACTTTATGGGTTTTTAATTAGCAATTTTATCTTCTTAACTAAACACTGCTCCTCAAACCGCATGTGTGTCAGTCTAATACCATTAGTGTTTATACTAGAATAGACACTATACTAATATAAATAATACTAGACGATAATACTAGTGACAGCATACACACTGCAACTAGAACAGTGACAACAAGAACTTTCGAACCAAATTGAAGTGTTCTGTTTTATTTGTATGTCCAGTTATTTTGATTTTATCGAAGTTTTGGAGAATATGAATAGGAAGATATGTGCCAGAACCGGAGTTTAAATAATATTTATGTATCTTAACTCCTTGAATTTGAATTGATATTTTGTGTAATACTTACGATATTTACGATTTTCTACCATTTAAATAAAATATAAATAAAAGACGATCAATTATTATTATTTTACGATTAACTAAAAATATTTATTTCAAGTATAATATTTAAAATTTCACATATCGATAATATTGTTGAATAATTTTTAATTATATTGTATTTTTATAAATTAGCACAAATATATTAGTTAATATAATATTCATAATATATATGTATATTTGAAATAATCAGATACATACTAATATATATATCTCAAGGATTACACTAAACACTTACACAATACTAATGTACTTAAGCTTACAGCTAAAACAAATTTGTACATTATTTACAATTATAATTTTGTGAGTCAGTCACCAAAGGACTCGCAAACTTTTGTCGGCTTTATAAGGATATTTGAATATTTTTTGCAATAGAACTTTTAAAATTAATGAAGTATTCTAGTGATAATGTGAATGCTGCATACACACAAGTGATACACATATGATGCACATATAGTATAGTATAGTACGCTGTGAAAGATACGTGAATGTATTACTAGGGTTTTATGACGTCAATATTAGAGGCTTACACTACAAATTGAAATGCGAAAGTCTATTATTAATTATATCTATATTATATATAATTACAGTTTTATATATTAATATCTTATTGTATACATATATGCTTGTTTTATTCTCCATATAAATGTGTGTTCGCTACAACTGAACGCCCTCATGGGCATTTAAGCTTTTACTGCTACTGTTAAAGAATAAATTAAACGAGATCTTATCATTAGAAAGGAAAGTATCAACTCTTATACTGAATGTTCTGTTATGGATAATATAAAGGATATCAATTATGAAAACTAAAAAAAAACTAAAACTAAAATGCTCACTTTATAAGAATTACTTATACGCACTTAAAATACAATATTTCTGTAATATATATGAATTGCTTTAACCTAAAGACCTACGTGACTAACATGCTTAAAACTACAAACGTTGGGGATAAATAGCAGTCAAAATGTTTCTTAAAGAATCGTTATATCATTAAACATACTTTCTACCTATTGCATAGCTTAGAGAAGGCTTACTACCCAAGCCGCACCCGATTTAATCTTCATGCGGCACCTCAGCTGCCTGTTCCAGTTTTATTTTCATCAATTGTGTGTCTCGCATTGAGGAGTAGGAACCACCAGCTGCCATTTCTGGATTTGAAAAGAGCTCACTCATATCCTGACCGGGAAAAAAATCTTCAAATCTTGGACTTTTATTGACTGATTTCTGCAGCAGGTTGTTTGCTATTGATTCGAAATCTATGCCCGGTGGTAAACTTTCCAGGAGTCGTTTATTATATGCATAACTAGGATGTTCTTTGTTTCTCATATGTTGGAAGTTTGAACCACCGCCACTTATCGTATTGTTGTTAGGGCCCAATGATTGTTTCTGTGTGCTGCCCGCTGAAGAGCTACGTGATTGATTGCCATATTGACGTGCTTGCATGGCCTCTTTTAACTCGCGATCTCTTTCACGTTCCCTATCAATGTCTCTTTCTCTTTCGCGTTCGCGTTCACGATCACGTTCTCTTTCACGTTCTCTATCACGCTCTCTTTCGCGCTCTCTTTCACGTCCAAATGAACTGGAGTGCATTTGACTGCTGCGTTGTCCTTGTGTTGGCATTACATTTAGTCCTGGTATACCCATTAGACCTAAAGCACTTAGGTCGGGCATATTTTCGGAACCGCGACGTTCAGCTTGATGTTTGGCAGCAGCAGCGACAGCAGTTACTTGATCTTCGATTTCAGAGCGTTGTAAATATGCTGGAGACTTATACATGTTCATTGTTTGCGAGATTGGTGACTGTTGCTGTTGGGACATTATCTGACGACGTAAGGTTTCGGTCATTGTTGAAAGTGGACTAGCTGAATCCGGAGGTGCTAAAGCGGCATTTTGTGCTGCAAATTTAGCAGCATTATGATAACCATTGGCGCCCGGATTGACAGGTGTGCCATATGGAGACTGAAAAGAAATTAAAGAATACCAAAAAACAAAGTTTAAGATGATGTGTATTACAGAGGGAAAATTTTGGAGAATAAAGAATAAAGTGCCAAAAATAATACTTGTTGTTAAATATCAGCAAACAATTTTTTTATAGTAACAAAAATTAAAATTTTAATTATAATTTTATAAAAATGATTTTTTTAAATTATAAAGTTTTTATAATCCCATCCAAATAATTTTATAACCATTACAAAAAAAAATGTGACAGAAACCTACCACATGTCCTTGTCCATTTGCATAAGGATGACTCATTTCATCTTTGATTTCGCGGTAATCACGGAACACAACTGCTTTAATAACCGAACGTATCAACTCCTCCGGCCACATGCCAAGTAGAATACGTTGCGGACGACCACGTGCCTTGGGACGAGGATCAGTGCCACCATCCAGAGACGGTCCCAGCATATTATGTACACGATTTGCATATAAAACGAATGTCGGATACGGTATGTCATATTTACGTGCTGCCTGTGATAGTGATAAACCTTCTTTCAAAACGCTAAAAATAGCTTCGGCCATAGCTTCCGGACGCCAAGACTTCAATGGTCCGCGCTCACGAAATCTTAATTGTTGTACAAGGTTTTGCTGATTAGTATTCCAACATTTTTGCCACATGGATTGTAACTGGTATTGATAACTGTCTGTTGGATGAAAAATAATATTGCAAAAAAAAACATTGTATTAAGAACCTTTCACAAAGCATACTTTCACAAATAAAAAATTTTACTCAAGAAAAATTAAAAATAAACTAAGACAACTTTAAATGGTTTACTTACCGGCCACAGATGAAGTAGAGGCACCGCCGCCCATCCAAGGGTGACCACCTTCAATCAATTTTGCCTGCAAGAGCAAATAAATAACATTTTTATTAAAAAACTAATTTTAAAATTAAACCTAAAAATTATATACGTCATTGTGTATGTCTAATGTTGTCTATGGTAATAAAACAAATTTAATACCACAACATCGGTAAGCACATCGCCTGCAAACGCTCATAAAATTAGAGCAAAAACTCTATTAAATCATTTTTTTCTACATATTTTTTATGACAGCAAGAAAAATGTTTTATTTATTGTTATTCGACAAACAAAGTTGGAAGTGCCTGACAACTTGACAGTCACCACAACGAAGGTAATGAGAAGGTCTTGGCTTATGAAATAAATATATATGAAAAACTATTAAGGCTCATTGTCCATGAGTATAAATTAGAATTAGAAGTACGGCAGGAACAGCTACGAGTATTCCACCCAGCACCATATGTCTGTCTACTATGCAATATTGCATTCATTTAATTTAATTTTTTAAAAAGCACTATAAAATCAGCTAAAAATAGTATCTAAAGCAAAAATGTATAAACCTCATCTGCATAACAAATAAACTTAAAAAACCATTAACAAAGTGTTTTACTATGCCATTTTTTATGGCATTGCCAACGCCATCTTGTTTTGGGGGCTCCAAACTAACATAAAGTTGAGTAGCCTCGTTTAGTTGTTATTTGCTTGTTATTGCATTCTTGTTGTTGCTGATGTTATTGTTGTTGTTGTTGTTGTTAGTGTTAGTGTTCCTGTTGCTATTGCTGTTCTTACAATATATTTTTTATATTCACAGTGAAGCTATAAAACTGCTTCCGACTTATATTTCAATTATTCATATACTTTATGGCCTTTTCCTTAACATACCGTGGCATATGATTTCTCATTTTTATTTATTAATAACTTTTATTTCGCATACTAACAATATTTTCCTTGTCAAGCTACCTTTTTGACAGGCATTCTAGGGATGATCTGGTATATGTAGCTGATAGCACCTATTGGTACTCATTTTTATTATTACATGATATTTCGGTTAGGTCAAGTTAATGTGACAATCGGACTACTTGGCCAATTCTTTTAAGTCCTTCAAGTTCATTAGTAAAAGGTTTTATTATTACATGAATTACCTAAATAGGTAAGATTAGGTCAGGTCAAAATGATAATCGGACTAATTAACCAACTCATTCAAACCCTATGAGTTCATTGATGTTAATGTTTAATATTATATGATTTTTAGTTAGAGTCTCACTTACACCCTGCGGATTCGTTGAGATACCACGACTTAACTGTTTCACATATGAAACTATTTTGAGATTCATATTAGCGTGAGACACCTTTGTGAACAAACTGAAAAGAGTTTACACCTCTTTTTTTCTGTGAGAGCTAACATGTTCAACATTGCTTAATTTATTAATCTTAGAGCACAATAGTAACAAACAAGAAGACCTTACAATTTATTCACTTCTTCTGTATCACTTAATACCAACTTTCCAAGATGGCAGCTAGCAGGTGCAGTTTGAAATACCGATTCTTAGTCTGGGTTAGATTAAGATTAACGAGAAGTCTGAACTATTTATATTGTCTTTAGTATTTGGAACAAGAGCATTTTGAAAGCAATTTATATTAGATATTAGAAAAAGCTGATCATTTTTGGTAAGTGAATATCTCACAAAAAGGCAAAGGTCCTATAAAATAAATCAGGACCTTCTCTTCTTCTTGAAAATGGCGACGATTTCAACGAATCACTCTATTCTTCAAACTAAATATCTAAACTAATATTGTTTTACTGAACTCAATTATGAGATTCGCGCGTCTTCCGATCAATTTAGAATTTGTGATCCAAAGTTAGAGAGATTTTATAGCAATTAGCTTACTATTGTCAAAGATTCGTCTGTGTAATGGCCATTAACTACTATTTAACTACTGTTACGCTAAATTAGTACCGCACTCTGAACGTCATTTATACCATTTAAATTGCATCTTCACAATAGATTGACTTTCTAATTACAACAAAAAATGTTGTTCCTTTAATTTAAACTATTAAAAATATTTTTTTTGCGCTCCTTTCCTCACATTTTTCACTAATAAAGTCGACGTTTGTAGAGAAATTCATACATTAAGCAAAAGGTAGGCACAGAACGTCAAAATTGCATAAAAAGTTACTACTTAAAACTTAGTAGGGCAGGGCAACACTGTTGACAGGTTGCTGAGTTGGCATGCTGGTACAATGGTAAAATAGTTAAATGGTAAAATGGTGAAATGGCAGGCGTTAAGGCAAGCAACTGCTACAATAACTACTAAGTAGGCAATACATAGTGCATGGGTCAACTATGTAGTTTATTGTTTTCCTTTGCAGACAGAATTGCATATTTCGCTAAGGCACGAAACGAACATCAATTTTGACTTCTCTATAAGCAAAACTTCGCGTAAATTAGTGTTGCCAGTGTTGCCATTATAACTTTTTGCTTTAAAAAAAGCTTGGTTTGCTTATATTTTAATTTTAATTTATAGTTTTTTCACTTTTTTTTTTATTTTTGTGATTTTATCCTATTCATGTGTCCTAAGAGTATAGTGTTATATTTAGAAAGGAATTAGTTGCTTCCTGTTACTTTCAGTTTAAATACGTTTTTTGTTTTTGTTTTTGTTTTTTAATTTTATGCAAATGCTTAACATTAACAAATCGTAACAATACAATTTCACTGTTAATTTTATACTTCAGGAGACCTCAGGATTTATATTTTTATTTTATTTGCCTATATGCTATGTCTTTGCTATGTCCTTTCTATGTTCTTGTACATTTGTTGCTGGCGGAAATGCAGCATTTTGGGCTGAGAAGCAGTTATGCCAGAGAAATAACACAAAGCATTTTTAACCTGGGCATGAGTTGTGTGAATATTGGGTAAGCGGAAACGGATTTTTAAAAATGTAAAACTTCCGTTAAATTAAAATAATGTTTATGTATGTATTGCAGTTGTAAAATATTACAGAACACGCAAACTGTTAATTAATGATTAAACAAATTCATTTCTCTTTTTTAATTAATTTTTTTTTGCAGAAGGACATAAAGAGATTTAATAGCAAAGCATTAAAATTAGTTAAAAGATATAAAAAAACAAATTTTATCAATTATAATTATTGTTACCAGATTATATTAATATATCGCATTGAGCGGTTTGAGTTTGAGTTTTATTTTTAGAAAACAGAATTAAATAATATTTCTAAATATTATATTAAAATACATGAGCTCTAAAAACTATTTAAAAATCATAATAAATGTCGTTCTAAATTCTTAATAATTTCTTAAGAAATAAATGTCGTTCTTAATTAATAAAAATAAAATGAAATTAAAAATAAAATTCAAGATTTTAAATTAAAATTTAAAATAAAATTATTAAAATTAAATTTAAAATTAAAATGAATTAAACTTTGATAGTTAGTATTAAAATTTAAACTAAATTTAAAATTAAAACTTAAATTTAAAACTTCAAATTTAAAACATAACATTTAAAATTAAAATTATAACTTAAAACTAAAATTTAAGAACATTTAAAAGAAAATTTTAAGAAAAAGAAAATTAAAATTAAAACAAAAATTCAAAATTTTATTTTAAACACAGAATTTAAATTAAAATAGAACATTAAAATTAAGATTAATATTTAATTTAAAATTTTTTAAATTAAAATTTAAGATTAGTAATTAAAATTAAACATTTTTAAATTAAAACTTTTTTATATATATTTTAATATAGTTTTAATTTTTTGTGCTCATTTTTTATAATTCCAACCATTTTAAAAACTTTTTCTTTTTATAATTTAATCATATTTTATTGCATTTCTTGTGCTTTTTCTAACTAATAAACACATTCAATGATATGGTTACATTGTACTGGGTTTAAATTGGGCAACCCACATGTGACCTTAGGGTGTAAGTTCCTCACATGTTGTTGATTAATATATTTATGAATGTCTCTAATTAACTTAAGTATGAATAAAATTCATTCTTTTGTAAAATCATTTAAGTAATCAATTTTCTTATGAAACCTTCAACCCTGTTTTAAGTACTTGCAGTATTAGGCACGTGTGTGTATACGTGTGTGTGTGAAGCAAATATTTATATATGTGTGTGTATATAAGTGAACTTGCAAGAAAGCAACAAAATTGCTCGTAAATTTTAAATTAATTAAATTTTTCAAAACAACAAAAACATTTACGCGTACGTCTTTTCTTTTAACTCATTTAATTTAATTTTAGCCGCTAACTTCACTTTCAGTCGCAGTCACATCTACACACACACAACGACATACATATACATTATACGCAGCTATAGTCATCACATCAGAGTCGTATGAGTCTAGTATCGTTGCCATATTTTCTTAATGCTTCCATTACTCATCATGTGTGCGCACACCCCATTCACATAATAATTTATTTAATTAACTTTTCCTCTGCTACAATTTTCTATAAAATTTATTGATTATTTCTTTCTTTTTAATTCCTTTTTTTTTGTATTTTTTTTTTGTATTTTGTGCTTTTCATTTATTATTATTTCATGTGCCTTTTTATTTTTTTTATTTTTTTTATTTCTGATATTTATACTACAACGTTCTTATTTTTCATGCACACAATTGCACACGTTCTTCTATATAATTACTTGTAATGTATATATTTAAAATATATGTTATATATGTATATAAATAATATTTTATATAAAGGTTTATGAACGCTATAGACCGTAATAAAATATAAATTTCAGTTCATACTATACCCGCCTTTGAGTCTAATGCAATTTTAATTTTATTTTTCACATACAACTACACCCACTACCGCTCACCCACTCACCCACTCACCCCTTCCTAACCCAACCACATATGCAACATACACAATACAAACCAAACACCTCACACGCTCTGCTACATACAATGTGCGCGCACAGCCTCTTTACCGCTGTGTAGTTGCTTATAGGTAATAAAGTTACACACACACACACACACAAACACATACTGTGCATACTGTGCACTTGCTTATAAGCATGTTCTCCTTATACAATATATGTAGGTTTTTGTGTTGTAGCTCATAACTTTTATATTTTTCTTATAAAATATAACAATTTATTTATTATTCATGTTCGATTCGTACATTGCTTATATTTCCGTTTGATGCGCTAGCAATGTTAGCCTTAAAGGCATACAAGTCGAGTACGTGAAGCAGCGCCTATTACAATTACACGTACTAAGAAGCAGCATCGGTTCCGCTGCCTATAGTGGCAACGACATGCACCTCCAGTTCGTTTGGAAAACTCATATAATCTTATGTATGAAAGACAATTGACATGTGCAAAAACTTAGCTAACTGCCCCGCGTACAATGTACCAAGCATCAGTTCCGCCGCCTATAGTGGCAACGACATGCACCTCTCCCGTTCGTTTGAAAAACTCATATAAACTTAGGTAGGAAAAGCAATTGACATGTACAAAAACTTAGCTAACTACCCCGCGTACAACTATTGCCCTTAACCAACAAGTGCGATTTCACGCATTCATTCATGCAATTGCTCACTTTGTGATAAAGTAGCGCGCACACCCCGTAAACCACAATGAACGTACATTTAACTCTGTGCTTGCACTAGGATTCATTAATATATACCTATATGTGTGCATGTGTATGTGCAGCTAATGCACTACTTTAGCATCTTATGGCACGTCTGTCTGCCTGCCAGTCTTCTGCTTCTGCTTCAGCTTCTTCTTATTCTTATTTTTCTTCTTAGAATTTCTGTGCTTTAATGTAGCCAACATCATTGCTCGTGTAGTCGTTGACTTCGTCATCGTCACAGCCAACGTCATCGTCGCTAGCGTTCACAATATGCGCTCTCATTCCATTCATTAATTTCAGAGAAAAGAATCGTATCGCATAATAAATAATTAATTTAAACACCATCTTCAAAACAAAACTGTACAGAAAGTTTTCTTCATTTGTTATTTATTTTTTTTTTTAATTTAAATATACTTTATGTATGCATCTGTATTTTTATTTTTATATTCGTTTATGTAAATAATAAATATTTTTCCTGTTTTAAATTATGGATGCGGAAGTGGAAAATAATCAACTAATGTAGAATTTCGCAGAATTTAAATTGACTAAGTAAAATCATTATAGAGCTAATAAATTTATTAATTTTTTTTTTTACATGACTTAATTTATTTTTTTAACAAAACAAGTGATTAGATTAGATACTGCCATAAGAAGAATGGATGAGTACTTTGAAGACACAGAAAATTGTAATACTACAAATTGTAATATTTCTTGATATTTAACGGAAATACTTTCTAAGTACTTGAAATATCAAGAAATTAATATTTAAGAAAAAAAATATTGCAACTTTATAAATTACTTTTACCCAATATATCTTAAGGATGCTGCACAAATTATTAAATAAAAATAGATTTAAGTATCTTGGTCAACTTCAGAACCTCCTACTTAAGTAGATTTAAGGCCAAAGATTCAAAATAATTTTTATGTCTCTGAGTTTCATATACGGCAGCACAACGGAGTAATAAGCTTAAGTGATTCTATAGTATCACCTGTAGAACCTAACTTAACCCATTTGAACATAAATTTTAAACTAACATGTTCTCATTTCCTTTCACTTTATCTATTTTTTCTCTTATTCTCACTAGATTAATGTTAATGATTTAAGGCCACAGGTTCAAAGTGATTTTTAAGTCTCAGACTTTCTTATACGGCAGCACAACGGACTAATAAGCTTAAGTGATTCTTTAGCATCACCGGTAGAACCTAACTTAACCTATTTCTATATGTACTTCAAACTAATATGTTCTCATTTCCTAACACTTCGTATATTTTATCTATCATTCTCACTAGATTCATGTTCATGATTTTAGGTCAAAGATTTAAAGTGATTTTAAAGTCTCCGAGTTTCTATACGGCAGTGATTCTTTAGCATCACCGGTAGAACCTAACTTTATTTCTATATATATTTCAAACTGATATGTTCTCATTTCCTAACACTTTGTCTATTTTTTCTCTCATTCTCGCTAAAGTCATATTCTGTTTCCATCAACACTTACCTAAATCAGAGTACAAACTCAGACCACATAATCAAATAGTGAGCAGAGCAGGCAGCCGAGCAAAATACGCTTAACCACAAAGCAAACTCTATAATTGAATATATTAAATTTAAAGTTACAATTCTCAATACATAAACATATAAACTCATAAGTTATTCAAATATATATAAAACCAACTGGTAAAAGGAAAACCATAATATTTTTATCTTACGATACAATTAACCTAAATTTTTTGATGTGTTAGTATAAAGGACTATTTTTAAAATTGATACGACGACCAATTTTCAATAAAAAAAAAAAAACAAGAAACACTCATAAACTAAACTTTATTAAAGCTCACAAGCAAACATGCACACACTCATACACACCTATTGCAACTACATATTAATAAGATATTGAAAAGTATTACCCACACTTCGTACTGTATAAATGTATAAATGTGTGTGTGTGATCTTTGTGGTGTGTGCATGTTACAACGATGATATGAAACTTTCTTTTTAGCCTGCCCGTATACCTTTTGATACTGGCATTAGAATTGAGCCTTGCACAGACAGTGCTACCATATAATGACACACATACCCTGCAAGTGTATTTGTGTGCGTGTGTGTGTGTATGTAAGTGCGACTATGTTGCTTGCTACAATGTATTCAAGGAATATAAAATATACAACTAAATATTTAATACTATTTTATTGCACGTATTTCAAATAAAATATGCATGTCGGCCAATGAATTATTCATAGAATAATGAGCATAACATTGCAAATAAAAAGTAAAAATAAAATAAAATTAAATGAAATAAAATAAAAGACAGAAAAGGTAACAGAAACATCGTACATTCAAGTGTGCTAGTTATTGCAACTATTTACATATACTCATTGTTGTTGTTGTTTTTGTTGTTGTTATTGTCGTTGGTAGTCTGTTATTGTTGTTGAAGGAGTACATTGAGTTTATTTGAACTATATATTAGTATTATAACGCAACAACAGCAACAATAGCAACAACAACTACTACAATAACAACAAACGACAGCACGACTATGTCTATGTCTATGTCTATGTCTATGACAAAACAACAATCACTTACTAAGTTTGAGTCGTGTTACAGAAATTCGAAACAACATTAACAGCGTCATCATTATGACATTACAATATAGAAGTACACAGGAAAAAAAACAAAAAAGAATTAAAAATTATAACAATTTAAATGCAATAAATAATTATATGTGAGTACTTTTGTATGTTAATATATATTTTTTTATTGTTTGTTTGGTTTGTGTTTATGCATGTGTGTAATTATATATACTTTTGTTTTTTTTTTGTTTTTGCTTTATTGTTGTTGTGTGTGCGAAGTGTATAATTTCTTAATCCTTTACAATTTGCAATAATAGCAAAGCCTCTGTATGGACTGCACTATCGTACTCATTTAGGTACTTTTAGCGTGAGCACTTGGTGCGGTGCAATCGTTTTTAGTTTTGTCTATGAAGGTTGCCTCCATCGTACTTGTTCATGGTTTGTTAGCAGCGAAAGGTGCACCCACCCACTTCTAAAACAATAAATAAATTATGAACTCAATATTTAAAACGTAATGAGAATTCACTATGAATGCACTGTTTGATTGATGCATAAATGTAGTTAAAAAGGACAGATGTAAAATCAAGAATTGCCAGTGGTGTAGTTACTATTAATATATTTTCCTATTTTTTAAAACTTTTTCTAGAATAATTTTGGTAAACTAAACTGATACTAACATTACTTAATCAACACTAAACTTATCGGAATATACTACACTACAGTTTTCTTAAGGATTAAGAAACCGTTTCATTGTCTGTAGGTTAGATTAGATTTGGTTATACCAGTGATTCTAAGAATCCATTTAAACCTATTGGCCTATTGTGTTACCTCACCAGACACTCAAAGAATTAACAACTACGTTAAATTTTCGGCAGAGCCTTAAATGGCCGAGTTCTTCCATAAAGAAGGCTCCAAAATTGGTAGAACGGTTAACGCATGTGCTAAGCAATAACAAAGCAAATATAAGGTATTTTTATCATACACAACCGCAGAAACTATAGAGCATCTAATATGTAATATGGAACTATGTAACAATATCTTTCTATTATAATTAGTTAGCGTATGATTTGCGTGAAGGTATAAAATCGTATTGAAACTTCTTCCCTTTCTAACCCAAATGTTTAATTGTCTACAGCTTTAAGCCACCCAAATATATGAAAAGCTATAGCTTTAGATCACCTTTAAAAACTTTATCGTACGAAAAGCAATCATTACGGTCACTCAAACCATTACAAACGGATGTTCTTCACTTTTTTCTGAACTAACTGAAAGTAATGTAGACTGTAGAGTAAAGTAATGTAGATTGTAAGACGTTTCTGATAAATAATGTTGTACTTTTACAAATTGCACAACTCAGAACTCTTCCTGATCACAGAAGAAAATAGGTAACAATACCTTATACTTTCTTTTAAGCATTTTTTTTTAATGGTCTTAAATGCACAGAGGTCTCATAAATTTTAAATTTCTAAGACATGACTTCAGCCGCGTTTGTAAGTGTACGTTTCGTTATAGTTTTCGGTGTGCTCAGCGGAAAAGCTTTCTTCATAAAGCGCTGACTTTGACCAGTTCGTACCATAAAAAAATATTTTGAACTGTGTCTGCCGCAAAATGTAAGATTAATTCGACTTCCATCATAGCGTTAAGTAAGCATAGCCAATTACATTATACCGAACTGTAACTCGAAATATAAAAAATTAATATACATTAAAGTATTCGATAGTTCTTATAGCTCTAAAATATAAAACCGTCACTCAATTCTAAAGCGAAAAACCTTTCTTCCAAAGAACTGATATACTAATGCTACCACACGATTGTCAATAAATAAAATATATGTTAAGCACTAGTTGCCACTAATGTGCAAATTGCAGCACTAAGAAATTCTGTTTATTCTTATTAATAGAAAAGGGAAAAAATAAAAAATCATTTTTAAATGCTTTCTTTACAACTTAACTTAAACATTATTCTTAACTAAATTTAAACTTAAATCCTTAACAACTTTTGATAACTACACCTTCAGATTTTTAACCCCTGAGTTATATCTGAGTTAACCACAATTATTCTTACCACAATTACATGTGAATTTCTTATAACTTTTAGTTATAAATATTTTTGCAATTTTGCCTATTTAAAAATTAACGTTAACAAATTGTAATTTGCATTTTCAATAGCAGAGTACGTACGGTACCAGTACCAGTACACCTGTATGTATGCAATTAAATTGTTATGTAAAAAGGATAGATAATATATACAAAAAATTACAGCCTATGAGAAAATTTACAAATCTAAACTTTTAAATCGATTTACACAATGAATAACTAAGTTACAGCAACTAACTAACAAATTATTAATGACTAAAGTTTTAATTTGAAAAAGCCATTGAGATACATTTTAAGAAGTAGTTATAAAACTTTCCATTAGGTATTTTGTGCTGAAAAAGTAAAAAATTACAGTTAAACTTAATAGCAGTTTTGTTAAAAATACTTATATAAGCTTAAATTTTATTATATTTTGACATACATTATATAAAACAAAGTGCATTGGTGCAGAGTTTTCCTACTGAAAGGAGACCCCAATTTTATATTGCAGCACCTATTATCTCAAAATTTTGTCAGCTTGTTATATGGAAAATCTAAGGGTTATATAAAAATTTAAAAAAAAAATTCTACAAAAAAATTATATTTAAAAAAAGTAATAACTAATAAAGCGATAACAAAAAATTAATTGTTTTTAAGTGCACTTGCATTCACTTTATTATATATGTTATATTATTATAAAGTAGTATTCTTATCGTACAATAAATTAAAATTAATTGAAAATTTAATAAGAACCTATTTTATATAAGAACCTAACAATTTTATATAATATAGTAATATAAGTAAGCAAAATATATTATTATTAAAATGAAAATTAATTGAACTTTGGACAACATTGCGTATGAGTAACAATTAAATGAGAAATTATTATATTGTGGTGATATTAAAATATAGTTATTAATTAATTTCTTCATTCGATTTTTATAGGTTTTTAATAAAATTTTAATTAATTATTAAACCAATTATTGAATATGTAATATATTAATATCTACACAAAGATTTTTTTTTAAATTTTTTGCGTGTAAGATTTAATCACTCAATCTATTATCACAAACTATTAAATCTTAATTATTAACTCGGTTCACTTTTCACAAAGATGCTACATCTTATTAAATTTCTTTAAGTTTCACATTGAGGGAAAGCCTCATAAATATTCATGAGAACCAAATTTTCAAGTTTGGGAAGCAAAATAATTGATGCGGACCACATAGATCAATATTTACCCTAAGTGTTAGTGTTTATATTCGATCTCACTAATATCAGCTTCATTGTAATAAGTGTCCAAAAATCCTAATATGACAAAAAGGGATCGACGAATGTGTCTTGAAGAGATAAAGGGTTCTACTAACATAATCCCATTCAGATATTCATCTGTGTTGTGCGCAAAAATATATTGCTGGGACATTAGTCAATTATGCTATTTTACAAAAAGCATTTTAGATTCTCCATGGAATTGGTCAACATGCACCATGCAATAATAGTCAGTCGCAATCTGCAAATCCGTGTTTAGACAGGACTGGAATTAATTCTACTGCGTCACTTAAAGTTATAGAGGCTATATTGGAGCTGTTTGTTCATTAAAAACAATTTGATTTCACCATTTTATATATTTTTGTCTATTTCTCCAAACCCTTTAATTCGAACGGTGAAAAAGTTATTAACACTATTTTCAAGAGCATACAATTTTTTAATTTAAAAAAATTTCAATGTGTTGTTTTATACATCTCTCTGTATTATTACAAGCTCTTTAAGTCGACCGATGAAAAAATTGTTAACACTAATTTCCAGAGCAAAATTTTTTAATTTAAAAAAATTTGTTTATATATCTCTCTCTATTTATCTAAAACCTTTAAGTCGGCCGATGAAAAACTTCTTAAAATAAATTCCAAGAGCAAAAGTATCTTCCGGGTTGCATTTTATTGCGATGCGTAATAACTCGAAATAATATTTTTCTCTTAAGATAGATAGGTAAATAGATAATAGGGAGTCCCAAAAAAAAATTCAAATAAAATATAATTAAAACACATAATTTTTGTAATTTTTTACATAATTTCATATCTTAAATATTATAATAAATCGCGCAATATCTTATAATGGTGTGTTTAATTCTTGAAATAGCGAAGCCATAAATTTTCTTGCAAATGGCGAAATTATCTTGAAGGCAGACAATGATTATAAGACTAAATATGTACAAATGGGCGTGTATAAGTGGGCCTTGAATTCAGCCGCAATCTACTTACATAAAAGCCATTCGCATTTCGCAGTACGAATCACAAACGTATAACAATAATGCCAGCAATAATAATAATTATAATAATAATAATAAGCAGACTTAGCCGCGTCATCTATTTTAAACTAAATCAATATTACCAAAATTGTTATAGTATGTAAGCAAATATATATCTGCATAAATCTACTTATAGCGCATAGAAATCGCTATATTTAGCTATTTCTACAGTTTTGGTACATATGAGCCTAGCCTACGTGTGTGTGTGAGCGTGTGTGCAATCGTTTAGGCAAACACACACGTACACACATACAAGCATACACATTTGAGAATATCGCAATGTCTGTGCATTTACTTTGTGTTTGACAGTTGGTCACACCAAAATGATATGACATGTTTCACTGCATAATGGCTTAATGTTCTTGTTCTTGTTGTGCCAGCCCAGGCCAAACAAGTTGTTTTTGTTGTGATAGGAGTTGCTCGAGTTGCTCGAGTTGCTTTATAAAACATGCACACTTACCGCTTTACTGCTTTACTGCTTTACTGTTTTACTGTTTTCACTGCTGGCATTACTCGACGAAGGAACGATACAGTACTACAGTACTGGTGTTCCTCGCGTTCACTTTGTGTTCACTGATATTGACTATTTGTATACTTGCGACTTTAGCTTTACGTGCAAGTATATTTTGAATTAATTACTTATTTTATACACAATGCAACAAACAGAGAATATATTATTCGAAAATGATTGCACAAATACATAGTAATGCACACCTAAATCATTATACAAATACCTATGCAAACAAATGCCACATAGGTATAGGTAGGTACAAGCGAAACTACTACTAATAAATAAATTTGTATCTTAGATTAAATTTAGCATAGATTTTAGCTTATGTACTCTGAGCACAACAGCAAACACTTGCCTAATTTAGATACATGTAAGTATAAGCGACCACAACCAACAACAACAACCAGCAACCAACAACAACAACAACAATAACAACAATCAGAACTACTAAAAGCACATAAGTAATGGTCGCGTTGGGCTGATTTGTTGAATGGATAAATTGGGAATTTATCCAGCAAAATTTAGTACAAGTAAAATTTAAGCACTGAGCTATTAAATTTGGTTTCTTATGCTTTTTAGAGAAATAAATGAAATTTGTTTTATTAAGCAGGATAATTATAATACAAACCTTAGCAAATTGTGCCCAGGATAATTGTCGCAGTTCAAGTGAACTTATACAAAAAATAAGTGGCCACCACAATTATTAAAGATAAATATAATTTTATTATTATGTACATTTGGTTTTGATATATATAAAATCGTATTTTAATCTAAAAACACAACTAATAATTATTACCAAAAAGAAAGGATATAATGTTACAACTGATTTCAAACCTATGTATACAAATTGCGGTTTGATTTTAAAAAAATAGCTTCACCTGCACTTTCTTTTTCTGCTACTTTTCCTACAGTGAATAAACTGATTTTAAATGAACTTGACCTACTTTATTAATCAATCATTTGTTTCTATATAAAACTAGGTCTATTTAAGATTGATACACGGTAAGCACATAGGGGCTCGAGTTGAATAAGCAATATTCGCATTATCCCATTATCCCATTATTATGTTAAAATACACATATTTTCACTTGGTAATATAGAAACTACAAATTTATGTAGCTGTATAATATTGCATAATATTGAATATTACAAATGTTTATACAAATTTCTGTTATTTGAACAATTTTAAATATATTGACAAATGTATTCGTTTACTATTTTTTTTTTATTTTTCATTTTCTATATTATTGTTACACATTTGATTCTTTGCAAAGCATACCAAAAATTGTGTCAGTCTATAGATTCAAGGAAGCATCAGTTTTGCCAACAGATACTACCACGGGCTAAATAGACAATTCAGGAGTAAAATCCTTTCTTGACAAACAAAAATCACGCTTCACAAGTCTGTTAACATGCGTATTCTGTTGCTTGGTGCAGAAGCTTGGACAACGTACAACATTGATGAGAAGGCGTTACGAGCATTTTATAGAAAAATTCTTTGTAAGGACATTACACATTGGCAACGTATATCGAATTTAATGGATGAGTTGTATGAGTTATACCGTGATATTGACATAGCTAATCGGGTATTTCGAATAGAATACAGTGCCTTGACTAAAAAAGTATCCAACCAACACATAGTTGGAAAATGCAATCCAATGCAATAGTGACAGCAGAAAACTATAGCTGCTCTGAGTCTACATATCTATAGAAGTCTATAGGTGTGTGTGTATATGATGCAAGTGTTGGCTGTTGTTACTGTTACTGTAACTGTAACTGATGTTGCTGTTACTGTTGGTGTTGGAGATGACAGTAGGGTTGCAGGAAAAACACACAATTATTTTATTATTTATTTTAAATATACATATGCAGGTACATTTACATACATATACATAAAAATGTATTTGATTCTGTACCCTCTAGCGAAAACTGTAGTAGCGGACATCCACGTCTTTGATGGTAGAACGAAGTGACCAACACATATTAAAGCATTTGCGTTTAGTACCACCAACTATCGACAGCAAGCGACTGATCGAGCTGACTGGGAAAGGCTACTAAACGCGATCAAGGACGACTGACTTCTGTCAACTTATGGCCAACTAAGCAAGGTAGAGATTTATTCACCAATTTGTGTTTTTTTGTTTTTATATAATATTTCAAGTACTTTGCAAGTACTCTTGTTTGTATACTATTTTTATGTATTATATATATTTGTTATATTTCTTATTTTAATGGATATTTTTTCGCTAATTCGAATTTTTCTTTATTTTTAATTTTTGTATTGCTCCAACGTTTTTAGTGTTTTCAATGCTGTTTACCAGCACTTTTGTTTATTTTACTATACATATGTATATAAGAAATCGAGCTTATATGTAATGTGTGAGCAATTTCTTCGTGAAACTTTTAATACATATTTATAATACGTTGGCAATTAATATATCAATAAATGCTAATTGCCTTACTTACTGTGTCCTTGATTCAAATTAAATTAAGCGTCATATATTTGTTTTTTTGTTACCAATAATTGTTTTCAATATCTTTTTTGAAAACTACTTTAATTTAATTAAACTAACTAAGCTCAACTATCATTTAAAACTCATTCGCTATGTACAGTAAATTCGAAAATTCGAAAATTCTTCAAATTAAAATTGAAAACAACAAGGAATTTAGAAAAAACTAAATAATTACGTAAATAAGCCTACTTATTTATATATTGAGTTCATTCAAATTTTAATCAAAAAGCACACATCCACACAAGTGAAATGCATGCACTTTCATATAAACAAATGCCACACTCACATTTATATGTGTGCACATTGTAAGGTAAATGGTAAATGGTATTGCGTGAATATTTAAAGAATATTTTAACGGAAATGACCAAAGCGCAGCAACATATGCGAGAAAACGTTAGCATACCTCGCTCACACATCAACACAAACAACACATAAGCATGCATACACATCCATACCTATACATTTGTACAGTGAAGCGCAAACATTTGCGGAGTGCATAGTTTGAAACTACGAAAATGGCGGACAAGAACTTTAGTAATAAAAGCAGCACAACAACAAGAACATCAGCCACAAACACATAAACAGCAGTTACATATTCGCCATTCGCTATTCGCTTGTAATAGAAACGCGAATTTGGGTGCACTAAATTCTACAAATTAATAATTCAATATTACTGCGAGTTGCTTGCAAGCCTACGTTTATGCTCAAGCATAGTAACTAAATCTACAGTGGCGAATATAATAACAACAGCGGAAAAAATTTGTTAACAAACAACTACAATAAACAATGCGTTAAACACTAACCACTTTTTTGGGTTTTTTTTTCTTTTTTTGTTGTAACCGAAAGCAACTTTGTATCGCTCAAAATTGTTGCGTACAAATAATTTCATTAACACCCAACAAATTGTGCAGCGTTACGCTGCGTTTTAATACAGCCCCACTGTGCAGTGCAATGCAGTGCAATGCATTGCAGTGTAAAATCAGCCAAGCTGCAGTCAAAGTTTAGAAGTAACAACAACAACAACAATGCACAGACAAGGCACTAACTGAATTGTACACACTCAAAAACACTACACTAATCATTTTTTTTTTCAGTGTAAGGAAACACAAAAATAGAGGCATTTTTAACAGGACCTCAGTTTGAAAGGATATATCACATTTTTTGTGCCATTATTTTGGTAAGTTTGTAGAAAATGCAGAAATGGTTTTTAGATGGCATGCTGCAACCAGTTTGCCAGTTCGCCAGTCCACCAATCCACCAGTCAGTCCGTTAGTTCTATTCTAAAATGCAATGAAAAACTTGTCAGTCATATACGGATACTCTTGCTGTGTGAATATTTTAATGATTTTATTTGCAACATGCGTTGAGATGTTGCACAGTAAAGTAGAGACAAAAGCACTTTAACTGCAGCAACTACAGACACAGCACAACACAGCACAGTAATAGTTGCACTGCAGATATGCAACAGTACAACATTTTGTGCACCAAGTTGCCAGAGTTACGGGTGGCGCTGCTGTCGCTCCTCTCGTTGTTGATGTATATGCTAGTAACGTCGCATATGTATTACTGAGCTTAGCTGTGCAATGCAACCAACCTAACCTAACCTAACCAAACCCCCACGAAATAATATTTAATATTTAGAGAGAAATAAATATTAAATGAGTGTGTTACTTAGAAAATCCAAAGGTATGCAATAGCGACAGCAGCAATCTATAGCTGCTCTGGGTCTATATATCTATAGGTGTATGTGTCTATGTATGTGTATGCGATGCAAGTGTTGGCTGTTGTTACTGTTACTGTAACTGGTGTTGCTGTTGGTGTTGGTGTTAGTGTTGGAGATGGGACTATGGTGGCAGGTAACACACTCGTGACAACTAATTTTTTTATTTATTTTATATATATATATATATATGTAAGTATATTCACATATATATATATAATTTTATTCATTTCGCAATAGAATAAGTCACACTGACATACACTTAGTTTCTATTTTATTCATATGGGGGCATCAGCTAGAAACATACCCCTACCCCTACCCCACCACCACAATGACGGCAAGCAACTGCTAGGTGTGCTGTTAGATGTAGCGCAACGTACACCCGAAATCTTATAAAATATGCAGGCCGAGTGTAATTTCTTATTTAAAATGCCATTAAATTTTTTGAATAGAAATTCTGTGTGCAACTCAGGTAAATACAGCAAAACTGTAGACTGAATCTGTCGCTTAGATGGGTTCGGTTCGTGTGCTAGCATTTGATTCGATTTTATATAAATCCGTTCAGTTTGCCTATCTTATCCAAACCTATACTAGCTATACTACCTATATTGCTACAACATATTGGTTAGAGTTAGGGTTAAATAAGATACTATACACTACTATTTGAGTTTGAAATACGTATTTTATTTCTAAATTTTATTTTATTTTATTTTATTTTTTATTTACTTAAAAAGAAAACTTTGTAACTAAATAAAATGTAAAGTAAACGAGTTTGAATTCGAAACAAAAAGCAAAAAATGACAATACTAAAATGGCAATTTTACGTACTTGTAGCAACACATTTCAATGTTGCTGAAGAAAGTATCAGCAATTGGTTGTGCATAATGCAATGGAAAATGTTTTCAGTAATGGAATTTGTAATATAAAATTACTTGATATTAGCAATTCTATTTACGTTAATTTATAAAATTCGTTTAAAATGCAAGCAAAAATATTTCAGTTGTTTACCAAAGTAACAGGAAAATATTCAGTCAAATTATACGTATACTACTCCAGTGCGACTACGAGTAGACATGCCATTTCACAGAAATCTAAGTAAATTTATAAATATTCAAAGCATATAAATAATAACTTAAATAAATGGTAAACAAATATTGCAATGCAAATTCTCTTCCATTCTCGAAACGTATATTTTTACAAAATATTCACTAACATGGAATGATTTGCATGTAATAAGTAATTTTAATATAATATTTACCTATATGCCTATATGCCTCAGATATATTGAACAAGACCAGAAGTAAAATGTTGTTAATATTTATAAACCTTGTAATTGGCAAAAGGTGACGATATTTGTAAAATAATAGACAGATATTTAAGGCATGCGATTGATGACAATCAAATTTATATTATTATAATTTTATTAAAATTAATTGTAATTTGCATTTTGATTGTTTGCATTTTCCAAAAGGAGAATTCGAAGAAAATCTTCAACATTGAACACAGATTTGGACGCATTAGGTTTTAAATACAAATATCAATTTTTTTATATAAAAAAAACTAAAAACAAAAACTTTAAACTTCAAATGAAACTATGTATACTAATAAGATTTTCAGTAATGCTAAAGCTATAGTTTCTTACTCTATGAACTGCTACAACTACTGCTGCGAACTTGCTCAAAATCTCAAAGGTGACTATAATGCAAAGGCACTAGTTTATACTATTTTAATACCAACTATATACATGTTTAAAATTTACTTTATTTTTTACTTTATAAATTTTTAAATTTACAAACCAATCATTTTGATTGCTGCAGTCATATTCTTATCCACTTTTTCAATGTTGAATTAATCATATGGATGTGAAAGATATGTGGCTTTGATGTAATAGTGACCTAATATATCCTATGGCTTTGTACTGGAAAGAGAAACTTCCGAGAAATGGTAGTAATGTGAATTTGTCACCAGGATTATATGATTTGCAAAGGATTGTGTTTATGTGAATAATCTTTAAACTCTCGACACTTTGAAAACAAACATATATCAAATCAAGTCCCAGTTATTACAAGTTATTGCAACGTATGTGTCGGAAAGTCATTGAAAACTCTCTTAAAAGAATCTAGTACTGTAATAGGTCCTGTGAAGTGCTTTTAATGGATATATTTTACTTTGAAAAAAAATTTAATCAAAACCTCAATCACAATTGTGTTTTCTTTTATTTACTTTCGAAGCCTCACAATAAGTAACCCTATATTTTGAGATTTAAGATATAATATTTAAACAAATTAAAGACAGTGTAGAAGATAAAGAAAGCAATCATTAAACCGTAATACAGTCATATTATTGCATTTACCTCTTAACTGAACATTTCTAGATTCTAGATATATGAAATAAGCAAAACAAAATCTAGTTTTTGTATTAAATTTTATAAATTTTATATTAAACATACATTACATAAATGTTATTTTTCTAAGAAGAAATATTTGCAATGTCAAGGAGAGACAAGGCGACATACAGTGTAACATTTCACAGTAATATTGTCAATTGATGCTCTTAATTGAAAGGTATAAGGCTACTATATAATAAAGTAACATTTTGAATGTTAAGGAGATATAAGAGGAAATTTAATATAACATATTGATATTTTAAAGTGAGACGATTAACTGAAACATATAAGACTACTAGACATAAGGAACTCACCAGCAATTCAGAAATATTTTGAGGAATAGAAGAGGTTAACTGAGCATAGATTTGTAATAGGTATACAATAGATGCTTATATTGAACTTTTTTTCCTACAACATAAAACAATATATGTAATTTTTCTAAAAACAAATTCCCGTCAAAGGATTATTCTTTTTTTGTATAAGAAATTAATGTAATGAAAATTTTCCGCTCGTAATTATGAGTGGACGTTCGGATATGACCTATTGTAGGTGACATATTATATAGCATAATTTTAACAAAATATATATATAAAAGTTAAAAATTACACAAAAATACAAAACCTGACTAAGATTGTTAAGCTCACGAAATAAAAAGATACGAAAAACTGAAAATAAAAATGTCATTTATAAAACTCGGTTGGATCCCAATGTGTAAGCAAAGGTAAACAAAATATATTAAACGCAGTTTTTAAATTACAACTCAAAGTTATTAAATATTAAATAATAAATAAAGCATTAAGTCTGAAGAAGAACGCTGACTTACATGCGATGTACATTTATTGTATATATACATCTATATAGATGTATATAGATACATGTGTACTTAATTTATATATTCAGATGTGTGAATTCACAGAAATGTCAATGAAAATTATTTGCTGTCAGTTTCGAGTTATTTTACCACCAAAAGCCTTCAAACATCAAAACTTACTCAAGAGATCACCGTTTAAATACGCACGTTTACATATAAATTCGCACATGCACCGAGCGCCTAAGGACATCATGCACAGGACCTTAAACGTTAAAATGTATGGAAAACAAAAACAAAATACAGGTAATGCCCGACAGTGAATAACGAATGCATTCATAATTTTTGACAAAGTGATGCTCTCTGTGTGTTCAAGTAATGTTTTCAATATACATTATTTTAAGTTTTATATTTATTCTGTGTAATTGTTTAAAATAAAAAATGTTTACATAAAATGTAAAATAAGGATTAATTTTAGCAATTAAAACTGAAGAGGTTAATTAAAGTAAAAGTATGAAGGAAAGGCAGTACATATAGAAAGGTAAGGTCAACCTTTCGTTGTGGTATATAACTTGTTGATAATTGAGCTTTTATTATGTAGAATAATAGTCAGTTTAACTAGTTGGCTTTAATATGCCGCTTAAGGATTCCAGATCATTATTGCTACCGATTAGAGGCACGGTTTATAGGATTACTGATAGGATTAGTTGTGGTTTGACCACTTTGTATCAAATTTTGAGTACGAGAAAATCCCGAATCTCATCAATTTGCCAAGTAAAATCTCCATATCATTATTGCTACTAATTAGAGCATGGTTTCTTGGATTACTGATAAGATTAGTTATGTATTGGCCACTTTGTCTCAACTTTGAGTATGAAAAAGTCCTAAATCTCTGACTGTGTAGCAAAATATGGTTGTCTCCTTGCAAATTTAAGATAAGCTTACATATTGTAATATAATATACATACTGAAGAACTTTTACGACGTAGATTGATAGGTAGATTCAACTGGTTAACATGAACATGCCACGTAAGGATCTTCAGATTCTAACCGATCGCAATTAAAATATATTAATAAAATGTAATATATATTAATCGATATTATTATATAAATAGGATTACTAATAAGATTAGTTGTGTATTGGCCCCTTTGTCTCAATACTATTATAAAATCATATTGGTTGTCTTTCTTACGATTTTAAGATAAGTTTTCAATATATAATATGATATATATATATACTAACCAGTGAATATAGCTTCAATATATTTTAATTTTACTTTATTTCATAATCATTTTTAAGTATCTTTCAAATTAATATAATCAACCATTAAACTAATTTAGTCAATATCCTTTGTCAAAAAATTTTGCAACATAAAAAAACTAATTCATATGAAATATGGTATATGAAATATTTGACATATATTTGTATCTCTAATTCTGAGTTTGAAGCTCTGGTTCACGCAGTTATATTTGCAGATACAAAGTTTTGGTTTTGGTTTCGTTATTCGTAATTTATAAATTTGTGATAGCTAAATTAGCAGTCCAAAGGCAAATTTATCATGACTTGCAATTTAACGCTTGTGGGCTTTCCAGCTTTATCAACATTAATTTGGTTTCTATATTAAGTTTTCGTAGATAAACTATTTGTCACACAGCAAGAATCGAATATTGAAAAAGAATGAACTCAAATACCAAAAAGCTTACCGATGTGTGGATTGTCATATACAAAAGATGTAAATATTAATTAGCATTGTAATTGATAGCAACTCACCTGTAAAAAAAAGAAAAAAAATAAAGTTAATTATGTATATAGATTTGTTATTATGTTAATATATTAATATTTTATTCATAAATCATAATAAAACAATGTTTAAAAAGATTAAAGATACATAATACAATACATAAATAAGCGATTCATATATATATCATTTATTATATATATTATGGTTTTAATTTATAAATAATTTAATTGATTATATTTTAGTTATGAAAATATAATTTTATATATGTTATTATAAAAATGCAGATACAATAGAAAATATATAAAACAATAGTAATTTATACCACTGAAGAACCTTGAAGAAAAGCCAATGGAACGTTGGATTAAAGAATAAACAAAAAAAAATTATTTTTATTTTTGACTAATCAAGATAAAACCAATATGGTTAAAATATTTTTAGTAACATAAGTAAGATAAAAGAAACATTAATTTATTTTTTTAGTTTTATTAATGAGTTTAGTGAAAAGATTGTACAAACTAAATTGGGGGGCAAAAAAAACAAAAAAACGGTACTTTAAGCCAAAGAAAAAAAACAAGATATTTACAATACAATTAAATCTGGATACTATAACTATGCCATCCCTGTGCTACACAGTCCGACAATAGGGACTGTTACACACAGCTAAGTAGTAGGCGTTATTCCTTTTCTGATTAACTGTCGACTGATGTTTTCAATCCCATAAATTAGGATTGTATAAGTAGTTTTTATAATAGTAACGCAACTATATATAAAATATCTTGCCTCAAATGCTGATTTATACAGATAACAAATAATAATAATAGTATATATATGTATGTATATACATATAACATAATACAGCCAAAAGAAGCAAATCAAGATAGGTACAATACAATTAAATCTGAATACTATAGAAATGCCATCCCTGTGCTAAGCAATCCGACACACAGTATTCCTTTACTGATTAACTGTCCAATCACTCCCTTATTCAATCCTAGTTTATAGGATTGAATAAATAGATTTTAAAATAGTATATACAGATAATAAATAATGCGAATAATATATATATACGCATATATTTATATATATATATATATTTATATTTATATATTTGTGCCCCTTTAATATAAGACACCCTATATTATCTAGTGGTTACTAAAAAATTTTATTTAAATAAACACTCCCTTATCGTTAAAATAATTAAAAACAGTCACTTCCTATATAAAATCAAATAAAAATGGCGTCTAATGAAAATGGCGTATAATAACCTAAAATACTGAAAACAAAAACAACAAATATTTTATGTACGTTTTAAATGTATAGTGATATCCTATGACCCTATTTGCTAATACATTTCGATTTTTAATTCAAATAAGAAATTTAATTTAATATTTATTAGCAAAAATGAAAAATGAAAAAAAAACTGTAGAAGAAAAAGCGAAAACCTTATGAAGCACCGCACACGCGCAATTAATTAATTTGCGTCATTTAAATGCATGAACAGGAAATTGTATGTAATATGTATTAAAAATAAATAAAAAAAATTATAATAAACGAAAATAAAATAAATAAATAATTATAAAAATACACATTAAAGTTCAAATAAATAAAAATAAATTTTTAAATGTACGAAAAATTGCCAAAAATAAAATATATATATAATTATACAAAATACGTATATATTAAATACTAAACAGCACACAATGTTACATAAACACAAGCAAATATAAACAAAATTAACAAAATGATATTAAAATAAATAAAATTGTTAAATTTTTCTTATAAAAATAATATTAAAAAGAAATAAAATTTATTCTCCATGAGCGCAAATAAAAATAACAAATAACAAATAAAATAATATATACATTCATAATTTTTTCCCTTTTAAAATGTATTTATTTTAACATTCACATATATATATATATATATATATATAAATATATTTATATTTCTTATTAAAATTTATTTTTAGAGCCACACACAAAAATTGAAATAAATCAAATATTGTTTAAATATAAAAACTAAATAAAGCGCGTCGCGCGGATTTTAATTTAACTAAAAGAAGATTTCGACAAATGAAGGTAAATAAAAATTAGGTGTCGGCAATGTAGACTGTTTAAGGCGCTACAAAGTTCTAGGTTATATTGAAAAGATTTATATATCATATATTCTCCAATTTAATTACATGAAAATTGTATTTACTTTTATTGGTTTATTTAACTTTTAAATTTTTAATATATTTTTTAATAAACATAACTTTTCTTCACATAAAGAAATCTAAACAGAAAAAAAATGTTAAACAACACTTTGAGTTATCAACGAGTACAAATATATATATCCATAGCATAGTAATCAACCAATTCAAATACATTTATATTTAAAAATTAAACTATTATTAAACTTTAGTTTTTACATTCACTTATACGTTACATCATACGTTACACAAATACTTATTAGAAATTTTCTCGGTACCTACAATTGTAGGGTATACAGTTGCTTGCTAGTCTACGAGTCCATTCCATCACAAATTCTTATTAGATATTCATTTAAAAAAATAACTAAAAACATTTTCTCGATACATATAATTGCTTACTAGTGTAAGAGTCCATCTCACTGAAAAATCATTGCCATTTACCTTTTTTTAAAGAGTGCAAAGCTTCTTTCACGAAACACTGTCTGTTTATATCAGAGTCTTCGAAGTTTGAATGCAATTAAACCGAAGCACTAACCAAACTATTAAACTAAACTAGAGTATTGAACCCCTTTAAAAATGTAAATGGTTCACAGCCATGGTTTATACACCCAATATTCTATTGACATTTGGTGCTTTGCCTCTGTCATGGAAACTAAGTACCTAAAAACAAAGTTCGTAGAATTTAAGCTAGTCGCCCTAAAACTGAGTCTGAAATAATATTTCATAATGTAAGAAGCTGTGATATGTAGAAGAGTTTTTGGATTTAATATTTAAACTTCATTCTCTCATAAAATATTTGAAATCATTTCATAATAAATATTATATATTTATTTTAGTTCAATGTTTTTGTATAAATTTTGAATTGGTTTTAAAAATTATCCCTTAAAAAAGCCTTCTGTTCCATTTGTTAACTCTATCTATCATTATTCGCAAACAGACTCTTTATAAGTCGATTAGCTGAAAAATGGCCTTTTTCGAGTTAGTGCATCTGGGCACTTTTACTCTTTGGTAGCTGGAGGGTTTCTGTAGACTCCCACCCATCTCACTGACTATTTTGTGTATTCCTCAAAAGATTTGTAATTATTCAATGAATGATCTAAGATCTGTGTACCGCCCCGTACGGTTAGTGATTACTCTGAGATTAGATACTTCTAAGTAGGGCAGCCTGTCGATTTTCGCATATACCATAGTAGGCTAGTAGTACTGATATATAGATACCACTTCTAATCAATCTGATCAGAAATATTTATATTAGTCATATAATCTTTCATGTTTACTTATCACAATCATAGAAAGGAAGTAAAAATTTAATTACTGAAAGTAGATATGAAAGATTATATTAACACTATTATATATTGTGAAGGGTTATATTATATTATATTGTTATATTATATTATATTATGTTATTACATTATTATATTATTTTATTACATTACATTATTGTATTATATTATATTATAACATTATATTATTGTACTATATTATTATATTATATTCTAACAATATACTACTACTGGTATTATGTTTAGTGCTATTCTAGTGATATCATGCTTTGTTATCCCGGCTAATTCTTTTCCGTAAAAAATATGTGTGATGAAGATATTTATGTTATAGGACGTTACAATCTTAAATCTTAAAATATCTCAGTACGCTTTCACACAGTGAACAATTTATTGGCAAGTCAGAATTATTCAGGGTATCGTGGTGGCATATCTAAATCGTTAGAAAAACTCTAAGATATAAAATTAATTTTTTTACTATATGTGTTATCTACGTAAATATGTGATCGAACAGTTATATCCGAATATTTTCGAATAATATAACTGATGGAAAAAATTTAAAGGTATGAAACTAATTATTTTTAGCAATTTTCTTCACTATAAAACATTTTTATAATATTCAATAAATTGTCTACATAAAAAGTAGTTATTTTGCATCTCAAACAAAAGTTTTTCTTGAAGTTGAAATGAAGTTCTTTTGGAGTTGGCGTGAACGAATCCGTACCGAATTCGTTTCGTTTCCTCTTAAAAATTCACAAATTTCTTTCATTCGACAAGTGTGCTCAGCGACGCGGCACATTAATGCAAAATTTAATGTAAATTAATATGAATATATATACGAATTTCGTAATGAAAAATTATTATATTTATTATTTATTTAACATCATTTTTACCAAGTAATTTTTATTTATTTTTGTGTAAATACTTTTTCCCCATTTTCTGTGCTTAAATCTTTTATTATTAAAGCGACACAAGCAAATAAAACAAAAATGTTTATTTTAACATTTCTTTGTGCCATAGAGGGTAAAAGTTATTTTAATAACGGTGACTGTGTGTAAAAAATAAAAACATAAAAAAATAAAAAAATAAAAAATAAATTAAAATTAAACAAAAGTCTTAATTTATTTTAATTTAACAGTTTCGTGAAATTTATCTTACTAACGGTGCTTGTTTTATTGTGTAATGACAGTGCCCAAATGTTGATATATAATAAATTTCAGAAATTCCCAAGAAAGGGGTTGGCAGGGAGGATTATACTCATGTATGTAAATATTATTTGATTAATAAATTCCGCTTTATTTTCTTTGAATTTCTTTGGAAGCAGATTTATCCTTTAGTCATCTTGCGTACGACGACGAGTACACATTATTTATGCAACTGTTTCCCAGACTGTAGAAAGAAGCTGTATCTTCCGCTGTATCTGCCAATGTATCTATATCTGTATTTGTGTCTGAGTGTGTAATTCTTTTTTATGAAGTTAATCTTGTTTTATTTGAACGGAACCGCAGTTGCGCTACTTTAACTTCTGATTCATCAAAATAAATTTTTTTCTTATTTGCTTAATTTAAATTTATTTTAATATCGCTGCGCCCCTCTTTCAATAAAAAAAAATTTTTTGTCAATTTTATTAATATTTATTTTTTTTTTATTTTTTTTGTTTTTTTTTTTTTGAAGCATTAATTTGCGTTAATTCAACTTATTAATAACATATTTTTAATATGTCTTCTGTTATTGTTGTTGCTGTTATATTTAAAAAAAAAACTAAAATTTTGTTATTTGTTTTTGTTTCATTAAGTATTTTTTTGACTTATTAATTAATTTATGCAAACACGTTTTAGTTTTATTATTATTATTTTTGTTTAACATTTTAGACTTTTAATTCGAATTTTTATTTATAGTTTATCTTCTTTAATTTCGCGCTTGCATATTTTAAATCTGTGTAAAAAAAAAAAACAAAATTATTTGGGTACAAAAACAAATTTATCTCAAGATTTTGTTTAATTTATGCCCAAAAATGTATCTGCAGAAGAGCAGCCGTTCATGTCACTCAAATTAATACATACAAATATATACATACATATATATCTTTATATATATATATAGCAGAGCTGAGGATACAATTGAAAGGCGAACAACGTCAGAAGACATTGAACTAATAGCAATGCATTTAAACACATCCATACATACATAATATCATACATTATAGATAATAGTATAATGTATAATCATCGATTTAAACAGTTTCAATAAATCATAGTTTGTGATTTATTTTATTAAATTTTCATAAATAAAAATTTATGATTCATTTTATTTAAAGTTTAAAAATTTAATTTGTGTTTGATTTCATTAAATGTTTATAAAATTAGAATTTACGATTAATTATATTTAATGTTATTTTTAACAATTGTTTACTAGTTAGTCTTTTA